>NC_064640.1:980315727-980618757 GCF_023864345.2 Schistocerca serialis cubense | reverse complement strand
GCCTCAGCAACCTGTTGACGAAACAGCTAGTGACTTACTGGCGCTTTGCACTTCGGCCCCTGGCGTACTGTTCCATCGCGCATGTCGCGCTGCAGCTGATGCTTTATACTTCGGTTCCAGCACAACCCCATCACTGCCTGTTCTTCTTAACCGACTTCGCTAATACTGCTGCTGCGCTGTCTTCTGTCTCCTTCCATTGTCGTCTTGGTGAGAGACTGCTTTTACTCCTCTTTCTGGAACACCACCCTATATAAATGCTGTTTTATTAATTTACCACAGTTCTGTAATTACAATATCACAATTTATTTACATCCTTATTGCCAAAGGCGGACGATTACACTACAGAGCATTTTTTACATTGGAATCTTCGGCACCTTTCATACATAATACACTAACAAAACGTCGTAAATACAATACTAATACTGATTTGTTACTGGCTATACTGTCCACAGCAGACAACTTGGTATATCTTTGACATCACAGAACATTCTGCCTCTAAATCCATGGACCTCTGCAAAACATTCCAGTAACACTTCTAATCCAAAGTTCGTCGATTATCTGCAAAGCGCCACTATCGGCGTTTTATAGCTGTCACTGTGGCACAGAGAACTTCACAATGGTTGCTCACTCTCTGATTTGCAACTTGTTTAATCGACTAATGGATTAAACCCAATTATTTGACAGTTTTCCACGCGATGTACCTGCGGCAGATAGCGTTGACTGGTGTCACGACAATGAATGAATTAACTTAGAATTATCTGGCGGCATTCCACCTTTACGAAAGCCGTAATAATCGAGATGCCAAAAAAATCTGCTTTAATGATTTGAGACAAAAATTTGACCGTTGGTAGACATTCTCAAAATTGCTGTCGAATTATTACATACATGCGTGTCCATACTAGCAGAGCTAATGCCTCGAACCGCACCTAGGAGTCGACTGCAACTTCGCGCGTTGCGAAGCTGAGTTCTATCGACTACCTTCGGTAGCCATTCGGCTACGTTCGGTCGAGAACAGCGTCCTCAGATATTTCATAAATTAATATGTTTACTGGACTTTCAAAGTGTTGTTTACATTCAGATTTTACCTCGCTACAGCACATCGGCAATTGCCGTCTTACGTTATAAATAATTCGTGTACGAATGGCGGGTCCTCCCCTTGCTCTCACGTCTCGCCCTGACCGAAGTCCCCCACGCCAGAGCGTTATTAAATCTCCCACCTGTCACGCACGCGACCTGTAAGCTCCCTTGCCAGAGAGCCCTCATTCGGTGCTTTCTACAGCTATCTATTCGTTCTCTCAATAGGGGGCGAATATCACGCTGAAATTATAATTTGGAAGAAAGGATCACTCTATTTGATTAAAGAGGCACACTGGCAAAGATATGTCACAATAGGGAACACTGGCCAATCTGAAAAATAAAATATATGCGTTCAGGTAGAAATACGAAGAAACGCACGGAGAGAGTAATGGTACGTACAAAAAACTCCAGTGCAAATAGCAGAACAGTATTACTTATCTACAGCAAAAGCTCAGGATGTAAAGGCAAGCAAAGCAAGAAGCATAAGTCTTACCGTAAACAAGTGCAAAACTCTGGGCCACCGTTGTAACTACTGAGAATAAACCGAATCTGAAATAGAAAACATAGTAGGTACGATCCAATGAACTACATCTGTAATAATGACCTTTCAAAACGCGAACAGGAAGCGATGGAATTTATTCCCGATCCATCACGACAGCGAATTCGTTAAGAAATTCAACTTCCACATTTTTAATAGAAGGTCAGTATACACCCCGTCGGATTCTCAAGAGAATTTTAAAAACTGTATGCATCCAAGGGGATGAGCATGTGTGGTAGTTTCAGCAGCTATGCTTAGAGGTATTTTTGGCGCGGTATTAGTGACCGCCAGGAACCAATGAAACACCGCGGTAATTGTTCTATGGACCAACAATCCGCGAATTCTACATCGGGAGAATGGAGGAAGATTAGGATTTCTGGTTCCGAGATCATTATCGCCTGTGCTCAAGCTCAGAAGTGGCCAGACATGTTGAAAAAATTCATCCATAACAGAGACTATCCTGTCATTTACCTTACTCAATTAAAGAGAAACCACGGAAAACCTACTCCCGGATTACTGGACACGGAGTTAAATCCCGGTCCTTAGGTAGTCCAGAGTCTCGTCATTGCGTTATCTCACTCGTTTCGTAGACAGGGATTGGTAGAAACATTTCCTGGTACCGAAGCGGAAGATAGCGGACAGAAGAAACTGTTTCACCGTGAAAAATCGCAATACGGCCCCTCCATTCAACCATCGAACGAACGCCAAAATGGCAGGTAAGTGATCGAGGCATAGAAAAAGAGCTATAATCGATTAGTAGTGTAAAGGCAACTGGACCAGATGAAATATCTGTAAGATTTTACAGAGATAATGCGAAAGAATTAGCTCACCTTCTGTCAATAATTTATCGTTGGTCACTGGAGCAGCGGTGGGTAGCTAACGGCTGGAAAGAAACACAGGATATTCCCGTTTTCAGGAAGGGTCCTAGGACAGGCGCATATAATTAGAAGCCCATATAATTGACGTCAGTCAGTTGCAGAACTATACAACATGTTTTACGCTCAAGAATTACGACCTTCTTTGAGAACAAAAATCTCCTCTATGAAAATCAATATTTATTTCGCAAACTCGGCTCGCTCTGCTCCTCCTTGAGACCCATATAGCTGAAGGCCACGGCGAATATCACGCTTGATGCTGTGTTCCTCGATTCAGGAAGACATCTGACACAGTTTCTCAATGTCGTTTAGTGAAAAAAGCGAGCTTACTGAATGCTGGACCAGATTTGTAACCGCAATCAAGTCTTCCTTTCAGATAGAACTCAGCATGCCGCTCTTGACACTGCAAAATCGACGGATATAGAGGTGAATTCTAGAGTACACCGAGGAAAGAACCGTTACTGTTTTCAGTTACACTGGGAAACATAATAAAAGGGTCACTTTTTCGGAATCCTGTAACCGTTTCCCATTGTTACGCAGAAGTTTGAAATTTTGCTCGAAGATGTATACAGCCTCCCTTTTTAGTGGTGTAAAAGCGTGGCATGTTGCGACGCCACTCTCTGGATGTGGTAGGTCGTCAAAGCCCGTCTTCCCTACATTTCACCTCTGCTTTTGACGGCACTGCAATGGATGTCAGAACCGAGACACCAACGTTCTCATGGGTGGGAACGGAAAACATTTCAGACACACTGTCACTCATGATAGTATACCGAAAGGTCTCAGGGGCCGGCATAAAGGGTGTCAATGAAACAACCTCTCCCATTAGACGCTGATTCACACATTTCGCGGTCGAAAACGATAGTCCATAGTGCGGTGAACAAGAGGACATCGTGAGCCTGCAACTCCCGTGAACGTTGGCACACCCCTGTGGAGTGTAGCGCTACCGCAATTTTTGTTGTGGTGTACAGTGTGGAACCACTAGAGACCGTTCAAAACCATTCGACGAAATTTGGACGTGATCGGAAGCACGAAAGTGCATTATGCATTTTCATCCCTGCTGTTTCGTGCCCTGCTGTGCTTTGGTCGGGGAGTGGTGGGTCGACTTTGATAGGTACGTGAATAAAACGGCAAAGTGTCGCTCTAAGACCCCCAATTTCGGCTACAAACACGCGCATTTTCGTTGAACGCTTTAACAATGCACCTCTACAAAGAAAACTAGTGACTGATTATAACGTATCTGCAGACAAGCAACCCCTCCGACAACCTACAGATGTGTGATGCTACGCTGAGCTTTCGCACATGATTGCGTGCCTGCGGAATCTGTGGAGTGTAGGCAGCGTTGCCCGTCTGCAGACGCCTAGGAATACATCGTGGGTTTTATCTATACTGTGTAATCTCCGTCCTCCTTCCTTCTTCCATCTGTTGTCCACATTAAACAATGCCCAGTCCAAAGAATTAATAAGAAGATTTTATGAAGATTTGAGAGGAGCGAAAATTACAATAAACTTACAAATTTACTTTGCTTGTCATGCTGAGATGGCTCCAGTTCTTCTTGTCTAGTGGTATGATTCTTGAAGCTGAAAATCAAACATCAGGTCCTCACAGTTGGTTTTAACTATATAAATTGGAAGATTGTTGTTGTAGAATTTTTTACGTAAATATATTTTCCACTGATTTTCTCACATTTTAGTATGTCGTACAGTATTTTGATATTATACAAAAATACGTCCGATCACATCAGAGGCAGGCTTACGATTCTCATACTCTGCGGAAATAACAATATTCCAAAAGGTTCATAATTTTTCTTAACAAATTAATTTCTACTAGTTTTCGTTAAATTATTGTTTATTATTTCATAAACGAATCCAGAAATAAACATAGTAAACAGTACAGGATTGCGTAACTGATAATATAAATTTTAAGTGTGGAAATAATTCGTAATTTCAAATGTTCTTAAAAAAATATATATTTTTAACTGTACATAATAACATCGAAACTAAAATATTGGATGAAATAATCCCTTCTCATAAATTTTAGCTTGAAATATAGCATACTGTATATAAAATTATATGCAAGTTTTCAGAAAAGCAACTGAGATAATATTAAACTGTCCAAAATTCGAAAAATAATACTAGTATCGACAACCACAGTTGGGGAAAGGTAATGCTAGAGGAGGATGTCCCGTTACAAGAGGTACTTTTTTAAAGTGCTCAATAAAGGTGCAAAGATGGCAGCAATGGTGTTCCTGAACTTGGGAAGGGGAGTGGGGGTGGGGCCCCATTGTCATTTTATTCATCCAGTGTCATATTCACCACCACCCTCCAACACCTCCCCCCTCCCCCGGTCCCCTCGTCATCATCGCGCCACAGGAGGGTGCAAAACAGGAGGACTGGAAAAGCATAAACTCTCTATTGTGTTTCATTGAATGGTTTTGTACGGTCCCTAGCAGTTGCTGCTCTACACATAAGCAAAACCTGTGGCCGTGCTGCACTCCTAGGTGGTGCGATAACGTTATATGGAGCTGCAGACCCACAGTGTCCTTAGAGAAGAGATGAATCGTCCGGGGGGGTGTCAGCACTGTTAAAGATAGTCAAGAATATTGTCCTGTTGCTCATCGCACTGCGAACTGTCGTTTTCGACCGCGAAATGTGTGGGAATCAACGCCACAAGGGAAGGGGTAGTTTCATTGACGCCGCTGAGGCCTTTGCGTGTCGATTCTGAGCGGTAGTGTGTGTGAAATGCTTTCCTCAGCCACTCATAGGAAAATACGGGATTTTTTCAACGCTGCGCATCACGGTTCTGCCCCCCGTTGCACAGACGTCAAAGGAAGGGGTGAAATGTCGGTAAGAGAGGGTGTGACGCCCTTACCGTAATGTGAGAAGTCTGCGGTGGCGGTGGGCAGGATTGTGGTGGAATTTGGTGCCAATGTGACATCATTACAGCTGACATGAACTTCTAAGCTCTGACCCTTTTTTCGCAATTTGTCGACATCTTGCTTTCCGCATCGTTGCCGAGCCCGCTTTGGCATCGTTACAGAAGAAACCTGTACGCACCTTTGAGCCTAATGTCAAACTCCTGCATCCAACGGGAGACAATTACGGGGTGCGAAGAAGTGACTGATTGTACTGCACAGCGTGTATACACTGATGTGACAGATGTCACGAGATAGCAAATCTCCGGAGTGATTACGGCCGCACGACGAAATTTAACAGACTTTGAACGCGGAACTGTATTTGCAACTAGACGCATGGGACATTCAGTTTCAGAAATCTTTAGGGGATTCAATATTCCGAGATCCACAGTGTCAAAAGTGAGCCGCGAATACCAGATTTCAGGCATTACCTCTCACCGCGGACAGCTAGATGCCGCCAGCCTTCGCTCCACAACCGAGAGCAGTAGAGTTGTCAGTGCAAACAGACAAACAACACAGCATGAAATAACCGTAGATATCAGTGTCGGATGTACGACGAACGTATCCTTTAGGACAGTGCGGCGAAATTTGTCGTTAATGGGATGCGGCAAGAGACGATGGACGTGAGTACCTTTGTTAACAGCACGACATCACCTGCAGCGCCTCTTTTAGGCTCGTGACCATAGCAGTTGGATCCTAGACGACTGGAAAACCATGACGTAATAGGATGTTTCCCGATTTCAGTTGGTAAGAGCTGATTGTAGGGTTCGAATGTGGCGCAGATCCCACCAGAGAACGATTTGGCCAGCCAGATCATCCGATGTGAATCCCATCTAACGTTTATGGAACATCAATTATGGACAGCTATATAGGCAGCAAGGCTCAATGTTTCTGCTGCGGACTTCCATGCTACGTCGCATTGCTGTACTATGTCGATGTACTATACGATGTTAAGAGATATTCCTACTACTTTTGTCATCTCAGTATATATTATCTAGCGAATAACGTCGGATGCTCCATGTGGCTGCTTTAAGATAAAGCGGTTGTCTGTAAGAAGGTAGCAACAGAAGAAGATAGTAACGAACTACATAAAGTCCTGCTGAAATTTGACGAATGGAGTAGGATCTGGCAGATGACCCTGAACTTCAATGAATTTAACATACTGCGCACAAATAGGTGAAGATATCTGCTGCTGTTCGATTACACTATTGGTGACAAATCGCTGGAAACAGTAACTACAGTAAAATACCTAGGATTAACCGTCGGGAACGACCTAAAGGGGAATGACTGCATGAAACAAATAGTACGAAGAGTAGATGGCAGGCTGAGATCCATAGGAAGAATCTATTTCCATGAAAGAAGCTGGTTTACAAAACACTTGTTCGACTGATTCTTGAGTACTGCTCATCAGTCTGGGACCCTAAACAGGTTTGATTAATAGAAGAGATAGACAAGGTCCAAAGAAGAGCAGCGCGTTTCCTCACAGGATAGTTTAATCGGTGTAAGAGCGTTACGAGTATCCAGTGGCAGACGCTACGAAGGAGGCGCGGTGAAACACGGACAGGTTCACTTCAGAAATTCCGAGGGAGTGCGTTCCGGAAAAAGTCAGGCGAAATGACCAAAACGAGAAAATCCGAGGAATTAAGGCTAGTACGGGGGTTCCGACAATCATTTTTCCCACGCGCCGTGTGCGATTGGAACAGGTAAAGGGTGATCAGGTAACAGTACCAGAAGTACCCTCCACCATGCACCATAAGGTGGATTTCGGAATGTAGATGCAGATGCACTCCAATACTGTTATCCCATGGTATCGGTTTTCGGTCTAAGATGGCTCTCCCAGCGGTTCTAGCTACTCGTATCTTTTCAACTAGATGATATTTCCGCGGACTACGATCTGGAGTTCCTATTTCACCACAGTCAGAGCTCGGCATTGCCCTCCTATCACACATGTTCAGGTGTTGCGGATAGAGCTCAGAAGGTGTTAACTGAAGACTAGTTCATATCAGGAATTTTGTTGAGGAATTCCACCTCTGCTGTCATTATACAAACATTACACTCAGTTTTTGTATTGGATTCTCCATTAATAATTCAAAATTGCTTGTAATTTTCCGTACTTTTTTCTTGCCAAATGAACAGAGTGCCGCCTTTTTCCTTATTTCCTTTTCTAAGGGACATATGATCATTAACAATCAGGTTCAATATGGTTCAAATGGCTAAGCACTATGGGACTTAACATCTGACGTCATCATTCCCCTAGACTTAGAACTACTTAAACCGAACTAACCTAAGGACATCACACACATCCATGCCCGAGGCAGGATTCGAAACTGCGACCGTAGCAGCCGCGTGGTTCCGGACTGAAGCGTCTAGAACCGCTCGACCACAGCGGCTGGCTAACAATCAGGTTGTCTGTAGATGTACAGCTGTACTTCCACAACAGCATACCACCACTCTCCTCGCCCAGTCACAACCTGTGCCCCATGCAACATAGTTTCAGTTAATACGTACTTATGGTCAAACTTAATTACATTCGTGGACAAACGACGTCTTCTTTTCTTAAATTAACATTTCCTTCCGTGATACAAATGCCATTTCTTAATCTTTGTTTTACGTGGGCTTAGAATGAACACATAAAAACAGAGTTATCAGAAAAGGAGGAACACATTTCAAATATTTATTGCTTCCAAACTACAAAAGATAGAAACACAATGGAACGTTCCTGGAAAGAGAAAAGTTCACATTTTTATGCATTCAAAGTGAGCACCATGTGTTACACGACAAATATCAAAACGGTGGCTCATTTCCTGCCACACACGGAGCAGCTGGTCTCTCCTTATCGAATTCACAGCCTCAACAATGCGACGTAGCAGATTTTGAAGAGTGTCAGGCATACGGGGGGAGGAGGTGGAGGGGCGGCGGGGGGGGGGGGGCGGGGGTAAAAGCGCGATCATTTAACCCCATAGATAAAAGTCACAAGGAGTGAAGTCTGGGACGTTGGATTGGAAGAGGAGGAGCAGCAGATGAACTTCATCGCCATTGGCCTCCCAGGTACTCAGACCTCATATCTTGCGAGCCTGATCTGTGAAAACTGTGATTTTATCCCCCCTGTCCCTGACACTTTTCAAACACTGCGACGTCGCATTTTTGAAGCTGTGAATTCGACAAGAAGAGGCCAGCTGCTTCGCATGTGTGGTAGGAAATGAGCCACCGTTTCGATCTTTTTCGTGTAACACATGCTGTTCACATTGAATGCATAAAAATTTGAACTTTTCTCTTTGCAGGAACGTTGGAATTATGTGTCTGTCTTTTGTAGTTTGGAAGAAGTACATGATTGAAGCCTGTTCCTTCTTTTTGAATAGCAGTGTACTTGATCACATGCCTTCCAGTTGTGTCTTGAGTTATGACAGCTGACGACTTCCTTATAAGTCATTGTTTCCAGAAACATACAGGGTGTTACAAAAAGGTACGGCCGAACTTTCAGGAAACACTCCACACACACAAATAAAGAAAAGATGTTATGTGGACATGTGTCCGGAAACGCTTAATTTCCATGTTAGAGCTCATTTTAGTTTCGTCCACCTACGCTCAATGGAGCACGTTATCATGATTTCATACGGTATACTCTACCAGTGCTGCTAGAACATGTGCCTTTACAAGTACGACACAACATGTGGTTCATGCACGATGGAGCTCCTGCACATTTCAGTCGAAGTGTTCGTACGCTTCTCAACAACAGATTCGGTGACCGATGGATTGGTAGAGGCGGACCAATTCCATGGCCTCCACGCTCCCCTGACCGCAACCCTCTTGACTTTCATTTATGGGGGCATTTGAAAGCTCTTGTCTACGCAACCCCGGTACCAAATGTAGAGACTCTTCGTGCTCGTATTTTGGACGGCTGTGATACAATACGCCATTCTCCAGGGCTGCATTAGCGCATCAGGGATTCCATGCGACGGAGGGTGGATGCATGTATCCTCGCTAACGGAGGACATTTTGAACATTTCCTGTAACAAAGTGTTTGAAGTCACTCTGGTACGTTCTGTTGCTGTGTGTTTCCATTCCATGATTAATGTGATTTGAAGAGAAGTAATAAAATGAGCTCTAACATGGAAAGTAAGCGTTTCCGGACACATGCCCACATAACATATTTTCTTTCTTTGTGTGTGAGGAATGTTTCCTGAAAGTTTGGCCGTACCTTTTTGTAACACCCTGTATAAATTGCATAGTGTGGTGCTATCCGGAGGCACACCAGAGCTCAACATTCACGCAATGTTCCAAGATATTTGTCAGTTATTTCTAGAGAGTTGATGGGAGTAGCTAGTCATCAACATACGCTGCAGCTCCTGGCAGTCTCTGTCTATTTTTGCTATATATATCCATAAGTGGCTAAGTTAACATCCTACAGTTTAGGTCCGTCTAAAGACCCCAGTGGAAAGTCTTTCGAAATCCGTTGCAACCTAACCAGTCTACCGATGGTACTGATCAAATTCGACAGGGTAGGATGTTTACAGTCTCTTATCGTGCCCTACTGCTTCTGCAAGTTACCGTCTGTAGCACTGGTTTACAAATTTCAAGGCAACGGATAACGCAATCTATACAACCACTACAGAAGGCACCTATGCAGGGTATAATGGAGACCATAAGGCTTTTATTTATTTTCATTTGTTGACCCAGCATGCGACTGAGGTAGCGACTAATTTGTGTGGGCTTGCCTGTCATCTCTAAGGGATATTTTATCAATTGTATTTTCCAATTTCTTGGGATATTTTATCACTCCTATTTTCCATTTTCTAGGGAGGTTTGGATACCTTAGGTTTCACCTATTCTTTAAGTTGTTAATTATAAATGGAGGAAATAATCAGTAGAGGGTCTAGATTAATTGATATTTATTGACTACCTATAGCATTTGAACAATTAGCCATGTATCTATTGGAATAGTTATTGCCCATTCTTATGCAACAGCAGGAGCTCTCATATTACACATCATGACAAATGGTCTCTCTAGTCAACAGGATTAACTTTCACCACGTAATTATGGAAAGGGAAATCGGAGCGCAGACCTGGCTTCAGTGGAATTTTATGCAGGCACACAATTATACCTAAATCCATGCGTCCTACTGATATTACATTTAATTACTATAGGTCACGCAGAACAAGTTCGACAAAAGACTCTACAAGCGAACTTGGTCAGGGCAGAAGAGTATCTGCCTAAATATCTCAAATTTGTTTGGTAATTTTTTTTGCCGAACTTGACGCCGTCATGTGTCAGTCTTTACAACAACCCAATAGACAATAGAACATACATTATTCTAGGGTATCCGGTTTTCGTTGATCTTCTAAAGAATGGAAACCATCATAAACCCCGAAAATATCTGTTAATATACTTATGTGTTTAAATGCCTAGGGTATACCGAATTAATTTCGACCCCAGCAAAATTCTTTTCCCAAGTCCAAATTTGGTATAACTTGTATGATTTGTCCAACTTTCTGCTACTCTCTAATATCTACTTGACTGTTATTCTTTTAGTTGTATTCATCTCATTCCTGCTCGATAAGCACTGGAGTTGGGCTTTTGGAAAATAGAGTGAAGAGCCAAAGAAACTGGTTCACCTGCCTAATGTCGTGTAGGGCCCCCGCGACCATGCAGAAGTGCCGCAACACTACATAGCCTAGACTCGACTAGTGTCTGAAGAAGTGCTGCAGGGAACTGACACCATGAATCCCGCAGGGCTGTCGATAAAACCGCGAGAGTACCAGGGGTTGGAGATCGATTCTGATGTTCTGAACAACACGTTGCAAGGCATCCCAGGTATGCTCAATAACGTTCATGTCTGGGGAGCTTGGTGGCCAGCGGAAGTGTTTCAACTCAGAGGTGTGTTCCTGGAGCCACTCTGTAACAATTCTGGACGTGTGGGGTGTAACAGTGTCCTGGTGGAATTGCCCAACTTCCCTGGAATGCACAATAGACATGAATGAACGCAGGTGATCAGCCAGAATGCTTACGTACGTGTCACCTGTCAGAGTCGTATGTAGACGTATCAGGGCTCCCATGTCACTCCAACTGCACACGCTCACATCGTTACAGAGCCTCCACCAGCTTGAACAGTCCCCTGCTGACATGCAGGGTCCATGGATTCATGGGGTTGTCTCCATACTCGTACATATCCATCTGTTCGATACAATTTGAAGCGAGACTCGTCCGACCATGCAACAGTTCCAGTCATCAACAGTCCAATGTCGGTGTTGGCGAACCCAGGCGAGGCGTAAAGTTTTGTGTCGTGCAGTCATCAAGGGTATACGAGTGGATCTTCGGCTCCGAAAGGCCATATCTATGATGTTTCGTTGAATGATTCGCACGCTGATACTTGTTGATGGCCCAGCACTGAAATCTGCAGCAATTTGCGGAATGGTTGGACTTCTGTCACGTTGAACGATTGTATTCGGTCGTCTTCTTCCAGGATCATTTTCCGGCCTCAGCGATGTCGGAGATTTGAGGTTTTACCGGATTCCTGATATTTGCGGTAAACTCGTGAAATAATCGTACGGGAAAATCCTCACTTCATTGCTACCTCGGAGATGCTGTGTCCAGTCGTTCGTGCGCCGACTGTAACACCACGTTCAAACTCACTTAAATCTTGTTAACATGCCATTGTAGGAGCAGTAGCCTATCTAACAATTGCGCCAGAAACTTTTTGTCTTATTAGGCGTTGCCGACCGCAGCGCCGTATTGTGCTTGTTTACATACCTCTGTATTTCAACACGCACACTTATCAAAATTTCTTTGGCGCTTTAGTGTATCAGCAAAAATGTCAAGAAAAGGAAAAGTGAGGAGCAGTGAAGAGTCAAAGAGAGTATAAGTGAAAAAAGTAATATATGATGTGTTGGACAGAAGAAGATTGCAGTGCTACGGACATGTAAGAAGAATGGAAGACACAAGAGTATCACAATTTATACTGGGTTGGTAAACTGGAGGAAGAAGAAGAGTACAAGACATAACTACCTGACTCCAAAATGATATGAAATGACTTTGCAGAATGAATTAGCAGAAGAAGAGGGTACACAAGGTCGAAATTCGTGGAGTATCATCTTGAAGAGACAGTAGTGAATACTTGTGTAATAAAAAAACATCTTTTTGAACTACTATTATGTTGGAGAAAAACGTCTGTATTACGGAAATCTCAACTAATGACACTCTGTTAGCACTCTGCTGCGTTTCAATCCATCGATTAATAATTTTGGCAAGTATTTTGCCCAATACATTTCTCAGACAGATATAACGGTTCGAATCTAGAGATTTTGTTTCATTACCTACTCCGGTTTTTTATTATGGTATCTTCTGGTGTTTTCCTAAACTTTCGGTCACATCCCTTGTTTACGAATTCATTGATTAATCTGCTCATGTGCGGGACAACACAAAGAACAAAGATATATCACGGTGTGGGTACTTGGCTGATGCACACTGATGTTCAAAATTAAAGCAACAAACGCAAATTTTGCAAGGGTGCGTATATTTTCCCACAAAACAGTATACACAGGTGATAGAAAAGTAGAAACAATGTAAAGAATACAGAACGTAGTCAACTGCAACATGCATAACGGTATACAAAAACGTTCTTCGTTTGTTTGTTTTTTTAACTTAAAGGATTTGCAGACACATTCCGACAATTGGTTAATGTGCTCAGCGTGGGGAGTGACCACCTGTGGCATCAATACAGGCCTGACAACGACGGGGCATGCTACAAACGATTTCATCAGTCTCATGTTCAGGCAATAACGCCCATTCTTCCTGCAGACCTGCTCACCAGTGTTGGAGAGTGGTTGGTGGATGCTGACGTAATTCAACCAGTCTCCTAGTGCATCCCAGACATGGGAGCAAGCAGACCACGGCATGCGTGAAATATGTTCCGTTTCCAAAAAAATATCAGTCACCCGCGCTCTATGAGGTCGAGCATTCTCGTCCATCAATACGAAGTCTGGGCCCACAGCACCACAAAACAACCGTGTACGAAAACCCAAGATCTTCTCACGGTACCTGACCACAGTTAAATCACCTGTATAATCTCATTAAGAGGTGTTCGAGTGGTCAACATTGTCCCTGCCCACACCATTAGGGATTCTCCTCGATATCAGCCTCTTTCCACAATGTTTGGGTCCCGAAATGTTTGTTCCCTCCAGATGCCAATCCGTCGAGAATCACTCACCAGGCCAAATCTGGACTCATCTGTGAAAACAACATTAGCCCACCGTTCGACCGTCCAAGTGGCACGTTGACGGCTACACTCTAGCCGTTCCCGTTTGTGAAGACACGGCAGAGATAAACAGACAGCAGGTCTCCAACAATAAAGGCCGCTCTGCTGAAGCCTCCTGTAAACCGTTTGCCCCGACACAACACGTCCTGGGAATCCTGCGAGGTCAGATGCCAGTAGTAAGGCGGTACCGTCGTGGCCTTACAGCCAAATAACATTCCACTCTTTTTGATGTCACACGTGGTCGGCCCCCTCCTGGTCTCCGGGATACAGTTTCGGTCTCTATAAACTGTCGCCTCATCCGGGAAACAACAGAACGATTCACATTACGCCATAGGGCCATATCAGTTTGCGGCTCTCCTGCTTCCATTCTTCCTCGGGCCCTCCACAGCAGCCGGCCGGAGTGGCCGTGCGGTTCTAGGCGCTACAGTCTGGAGCCGAGCGACCGCTCCGGTCGCAGGTTCGAATCCTGCCTCGGGCATGGATGTGTCTGATGTCCTTAGGTTAGTTAGGTTTAATTAGTTCTAAGTTCTAGGCGACTGATGACCTCAGAAGTTAAGTCGCATAGTGCTCAGAGCCATTTGAACCACTTGAACCCTCCACAGCGAAGAGTCTGTAGGCGTCTTCTCTGTGTCATACTGCACCGTCTGTAACTATATACACAGCGATTGTCGATTTGAGACAACCCTGCAAAAACTACCCCCCTTGATAGGTGCACTGACGTCATTGCTGGCGTGGTTTTCCACTGATCGGAATCCCATCTTCCGCGCAGAACACGATCGTAACGACATCTGTTGACAGTTTGTATAATTATATCGTGCATTAGGCACACGACGAGGAAAGAGCAGTTTGTTGTTTCAATCTTGGACACCAGTGAATTTTTACAAAGCACTTCGAGCTCTTGTCTTTGTTGTTTACAGTATTCAGCGTCATAATTTTTGTCTTCGTCTAGATGAAGTACTAGAAATGGAATTTCAGCGGATCCCTGCACAGTTTACCATTCGGCATACAAGGAACAAAACAGATCAACTACCAACTCGTCCTTTTGTCATTATTTCTCTAAATCGGTAAAGAAATGACTGCAACAGCATAAAAGAAGTTAGTGTTGGTTTTATTTTCATACCACAAAACTCGCTTCCTGGACAAACTGTATACATTATTTCAAGTTAAACTTAATTCTTCTTTCAAAATTGATGACACGCGAGAAATGGTTCAAATGGCTCTGAGCACTATGGGACTTAACATCTGAGGTCATCAGTCCCTTAGAACTTAGAACTACTTAAATACAACTAACTTAAGGAGATCACACACATCCATGCCCCAGGCAGGATTCGAACCTGCGACCTTAGCGCTCGAGCGCTTCCAGACTGAAGCGCCTAGAACTGCTGTGCCACACCGGCCGGCTGATAAGCGAGAAATGTGGGAGCCGTTACAGACTAGTGAGCAGGAGGATTTGTCGGCCATCTTGTATGAAATATTTAATTTGGTGGAGAGAATGTTACGTGGAGAATAATGGGAAAACAGTAGAGGATCTCTCCTCTCGAGCTGCAGAGTACGCAGCGGGAACGCTTCCACTGAGGAGCTGTTGTAGGGTAGTCATTACGGAGAGTTGTCTTGTGGAAAATTTCCACTGGGGCATCGGGTTAAGAGGCTCACTCTTGGAAGTGAACAACATGCAGCCGTAAATTTTTAGCTGAGGAGGAGGAATTGAGAGCCTGTGCCCTTCAGGCACAGTTGGAGGAGGATCAGGATCAAGGCAGGCGGATGGGAGGAGAGTAGTTGCGTCCTGGAAGGCTGGGAGAAAGAAATAGTGGTCACATAGTTTTATTATCAACACGAAAAACAAGTACGAAACACTTTCAGAGTTAAGTAGAGAAAAGCGTCAGGTAGAACTAGGAGCAGTAGATGTGCAGCATACTTCAATCGAGGTGAGGAAACCTAGAAACGTGCAAAATGTTAGGAAGAAGAGAGTGCTGCTACCAGGTAGTAGCTGAGGGCCCTCTGTTACAGAAATGATTAGGAGCGGCATTCTCATGCAGGATGCAAGGCTAAGTCAAGTGATAGACGACTTCAGGTCTTTAAGTAAGCTTTTTCAAAAGCGGGCCCCGTAGTGATAGTGAATTGGGCGGAAAACAGTTTGGACTAGGATGGAGCATATGACATATTTGGTGACATAGACCAGATAGCTTTCCTGACTCGTGGCAGCAACGTCCTCTTAGTCGAGTTGTTCCGGTGTCATGAACGGTCACGCCTCAACGGAACTATGAGGTGGATTAATGTGGAGTTATAGCTGGCGCTGATGCAGCCGACATTGTATATGTTACTCTGGTTCCAGTTTGGGGATCGAGAGATGGAATTTCACTAGGTACGGCCTATACTTAAACAGGACTAGGAAGGAATAACTGTTACAAATGATTCAGTAAAGTATAGGAGACGGATCTTGAGACGTGCGTTATCAAATACTTTTTGTCATTGGTAGGAGAAGTACTCCTTTTTTAAGTTAAATCCAGACGACTGGTTTCACTGCCAAAGAGTATCTCTGGAAGTTTGAAAAATCTGCTATTAGGACTAAAAAGATAGATACTAACACATCAAACGGCGCACGCACTATATGTCATAGAGAACAAGAAACCATAGGAGAAAGTGACATGGCAAATTTCAAAGATAATCCTTCATCAAAACATAAGGTACAGCAATTTGAAGTGAGCCCCAATCTTCGAACTGCACAGTAGTTTGTGTCAGTGAGCACTGATCTACAGACACTCAAAAGATATATCCAGCATGGCATATTATCGTTGTACAGAAGGACAGGCTCTAATTGTAAGACCACTTCAAAAGGTGGGGATCAGGCATTTATATCAGAAAGTACGCGATTTACAGTATGTTAAGACAGACACTTTGAAATACCAGCTACTGAATTAACACGGCTTGAAATCAACAATAAATTAATCATTTTGGTTGTATATTGATCACTCATTAGAACTGTGGACATTTTTTTCAATAAATTAACTGAAGTTCTAGGTAAAGTCTCAGCTGTGAAATTTACACAGCCAGCTGGTGTGGCCGAGCGGTTCTAGGCGCTTCAGTCTGGAACCGCGTGACCGCTACGGTCGCAGGTTCGAATCCTGCCTCGGGCATGGATGTGTCTGATGTCCTTAGGTTAGTTACGTTTAAGTAGTTCTAAGTTCTGGGGAATTGATTACCTCAGATGTTAAGTCCCATAGTGCTCAGAGCCATTTTGAAAGTTACACAATTTTGTGTCCAGGCGTGAACATAAACACGAATGTCATGAATAAAACTACGTGGTAGCATCCTCACAACTATCCTTCAGAGTGGCATGTACATGTTGGTCAATAGTGAAACAAGAGTTACTACAGTGACTGCTCCCGTAATCAACCGCGTGGTCACTAACATGGACAGAGAAGAGTGTGATGTAGCTGTAAAATATATTGGACTCAGACCATTTTTACCAAATGATGACAGTAAAATTACGTACAAGAAACCTCGATATCCTCAACATTATTTAATTTGAACTTTGACATGGTTTTTCCAGAGGCACGCGCATCCGTATCAATGTCTCACAAAACGCATGAATAACAGTGGTATCAGGAGTCCTCCCAGATCCAGAAATACCTCAGTTCCACGAAAAGAGTGATAATGAAGCACAGTTCCCATATCTCTATCATACGTTCAAAACTATTTGTACGAGGGTGCTGATTGCTGTATTAATGACAAAATAATATACAATGCAGACTAAACGCGAAGCAGTCTGGGATGTCATTAAACAGAAAATGGGGAAAGACATACTGGTAAGGGAGCCAAATAAAGTAATAAATGCCCCACACCATCTAACAGACTAGACTGTACAAATGAGCATTTTTCAAGTATTGAAGAGACACTACAGCAAAAATTCCAAAAAACAAGTATAGCTCCTGCAATAACAATCACGAAGTGATTATCATGTTACTGCTAATCGTTACATGGCAGTTGATTCCCAAACTGTTCCATAACAAGTATCATAATTTAATAAGCACGTCCGAATTGTAAGTAAAGGCAAATCTTTAATACAACATGAAAACTGCAAGCAATAATAACTACTGCCAATGATTACTACTATAATTATTTCTGTTGTAGAGCACCGACCATATTTGGTCAGAAACGTGCAAATTAGGAACTGGCTCGCATTAGCGCCAGCCAGCGAGCATGAGTGTTATGTCTCATAAAATATAGCACAACCGTCACATCTTTGCGAGGCGCTCCGACCTGGCGAGATGTGGAAACAGATTACACAACTGTACCTAAGCGGGAGAGAGCGGAAACCCTTTCACACAGGCGACCGCCGAAACATTTAGTATATGTGCCGAAAGACGTAGAAAAACCCAAGCAGTCAGATTTCAGAAGCATATAAATAGCTCGACATTTTACACTTAAAGTCACTTTTGTTAGTATCGTAGCTGTATCGTCATAGAACTGTTACTCTTAGGCGGCATCCAGAATGCTGTTCGTGTACCCTGCGTCAGGGCAGCGCACATTCAAGCAATGGTACCTGGAATTGGGATGGTGGTTATCGCAGAAACAACTGGTATTCGATTGCATCCATTTTCTTCCACACCAGTTTAACCTGACTGTTAAAACAGCTCAAAATAACCGGTTTCTGAAATAACCGATTTTCGGTTTTCTATTCCCATTATTTGCTGTAATAAACGTAGAAATCGAACAAATATTGAAAAATTTTGACTTTCTCTGTTTCAAGAGATAAAGAATAAAAATATTAAAGTAACTAGGCAAATACAGTAAAACTTGCTCAAAACGGAATCGCCTGGGACTAAAATATTTTCCAAATTCGACAAGTTTCCGGATTACACAAAACTCACTGGACTAAGTAAAATTTGTCAGGTATCATCCACAAAAGTACGGTAAAAATATTTAATTACGCATAAACTGCATTTGGGCAACGGCCTTGCCGCAATGGATACACCGGTTCCCGTGAGATCACCGAAGTTAAGCGCTGTCGGGCGTGGCCGGCACTTGGATGGGTGACCATCCAGCCGCCATGCGCTGTTGCCATTTTTCGGGGTGCACTCAGCCTCGTGATGCCAATTAAGGAGCTACTCGACCGAATAGTAGCGGCTTCGGTCAAGAATACCATCAAAACGACCAGGAGAGCAGTGTGCTGACCCCACGCCCCTCCTATCCGCATCCTCCTCGGAGGATGACACAGCGGTCGGATGGTCCCGGTAGGCCACTCATGGCCTGAAGACGGAGTGATTTAGATATATTGCATTTACGTACTTTCACTCCAGCACTGTAGATGTTCATTTACTGTATATTGGACAACAGAACACTGAAATACTACTCTAGTTGGTAAATAACACGGCATTTCTATATTTTTATTCGAACTTTAAACTCGTTTATTATGTACATACATATTATTCCCAGGTTTATTTGCTTTGCATTTTATTTTTTTCGCCGTATACCAAGGAGGGAAACTTGTTTTAATTTCCTGTTCAAAATTGTTTTTTCTAGGCTATTTTTTTGCACCATACAATAGTTGCTAATTGCTAAAGGGTGGAAACTGAGGTTTAAGAACTCTTTTTCTCGTACTAATTTGTCCGATTTCAAGAGCTACAAGCAGCTATTATATAGACGAAGGCAGCAGATTAGGTATTTTCTATTCTATGCCATAAATGAATTGTTAATATTTTAATTTATTACTGTTACCATAATTTCCTTCCTTTTTTTATTTCACGGAAATGGCAGAAAGTTTTTTAATATTTGGAACGAAATGAAGCATTGTACTTTATTGCTACGTCAGTTCTTAAAAAAATTCCACACTAGGATTGTAGCCATTCTATAATACAATAGATGTCCAGTGGCTACAGCAAGATACTACCATGTAAAAGTCTTCCACTCTGCACGTCCACACGTTCCTTAAACCACAACAAACGGCAACAAGGACAATGTCTCAGCATTGCCTTACCAATTATTATGCTATGTGTTTGATGCTCGTTTCTGTCAGCATTGTTATTAAAAAGCAGTAATCTCGTTTTTCACTTTCTATAATAACGCAATATTTCAAGCCCACGCAAATTTTATGAATAAAATTTATTCCTATTTTTAAAAAAAGGTTTCTTTAAAAACGAAAACTTTTTGCACTGATATTTTTACTTAGTTATTGGAAAACAATGAAAAACATCTGTTATAACCGAGACCATACCAAAAAACTCGGTTATCTAGTGAAAGGTGGCTACACTGAGCCACAGCGCCAGAGATTGCGCCAAAGAGTATTATTCAGCCGCCTCCACTGGCAGTGCTTGGGGAGAACTCGTAGTTGTAAGTGCTTGGGGCGAACTCGTAGTAGTCAGTGCTTGTTGAGATGTGCTAGTGAGGAGTGCTTGTCGAGAGGTCGTGGTGGAGAGTTCTTGTTGAGATGTGGTAGTAGCAAGTCGGAGTAGAGATATATTGTAATGATTAGAGTGATTTTCGACAATATATGAAGGTAAAAGAAAAAAAATTTTTCCCTTTCTTTTTATTATCTCAATGTCTTAAATAATGCAGCATTACAGGTTCAGTAACAAAGCATCTGGCTTGTGTTCTTGTATTAGAGTGTAATTCTGCTTTCCTTATGCAATTATAGTATTTCTATTTTTTAATTACTTCAGTATAAATGATATTTAAAATTTCTTGCCTTATTGAAGAAGAACCGTGCCAGATGTGTATGTTGAGTCATACTTCCACACACAGAACAGCTACACTTGTGCTTTGTTGGCTTCGTAGGTTTTATAGTTGCTGGGGACTTAATTAATTAATTGTGTTAACGAAAATTTTCTTTCATTCTTTGTCGTTATTCTATGCAGTCAGATTGCGTACAAATACTAGTCAGGGCCAACCGTTTACGAGACACAGCATAATCGGACATACAGCTAAACTAAAAACTTAAAAATTATTTTCATTTTATTTAATTAAGCCCCCATGCACGTGGCGACCCTGCCAGGATCGTCCCTTGGAATCTTCTGATTGTAAAAATAGTAGACAGTAGTATTGTTGTAGTAATTTGTAGTTTAGTAATTGTAGTCTATATTGCATGTGTAGATTTGGTAATTGGCATTCTTCTAATGGTATTTTTCAAATTTTTTGTTGTTGTCTTGTCTACGGGTTTGATAATTTAGTGCAATTATTTCAATTGTTCGTTAATTGTGTTTGAGGGAAGCATATCGTGTGAATGGTATTGTTGGTGATAACGTGTTATATTCTCTGTAATTTTCGTATTGTGACGAGTTTTGTATGTTTTGTAAATGATTACGCAATCGATGAAAAAGGCGAAAATGACGAAATTGTTGACATGGCGAACTCGCCAACACAGGACAACAGTATCATGAATAATGGTGTTGAAACAATTTAATAAGTCGGGAAGATAGTCCGGAACCATTTCAAAATTTTTCTCGATCAGAAAATTCACAGAATACGAGATAAACAACAGAAGATATGGAGCAGTTGATGAGTGCTATATTAAATTTGGGAGCACAAATGGAAACACGGTTAGACTCACAAATAGGAACAATTAAAACAGAGATAGGAACAATTAAAACAGAGATGGGAACTTTGGGATCTGAATTAAAAACAGAAATGAAAGCAATGACAACACAGTTATGCTCAAAAATAGGAACAATTGAAACAGAAATAGGAACAATTAAAACCGAGATGAAAGCAGTGGGATCACAGTTACGATCTGAATTAGAAACTGATATGGGAACAATGGAAACACAGTTAGGCTCACGAACAGGGACACGTTTCAAATACATGAAAGACGAACCAAATAAAGAAATTAGAGAAGAAGTACAACCGATTTTGAAGGCTCACAATAATAGCTTAATTTCAACAGAAATCAGACAAGAGGAACAGGGCAGGGAACAGGAAGAAAAAGATCGTGTGATAGTACAGAAATTTTCAGAGTTAAATTTACAATGTGCACACGATAAGGAAGAAATACTTGAGAGAATCGAGGAATCCGTAGCAAATGACAGAATAAATAACTTAACGCAACAGTATGAACAGTTAACTACTAAATGTGACAACACTGAAACCCGAGTCGCGACATTTACAGAAGACGTAAATAAACAGAAAGAACAATTAAGTGACTCATCGGAAAGAGTTGAGGAGATCTCAGATAAATTGACAAGTGTTAGTTTAGCAGAGGGGTTTGAAGAAAGTAATTTATTTCATTTACGGTATGCAATAAGAGAGCGCGAGGCGCGTGAACTTAACAATAATCGACATTCGGACTGGAACAGTCGCGGTACGTCTTTGTCGCCACGAGGAGAAAACTTTGATTATAAACACTTTTTGACTGTTCGGAAATTTAAGATCTTTCGTAATTCTAAGAATGACATACATCCATGTTCATGGTTAGATCAATTTATGTACGCACTTCCACCGAATTGGCCACTAAGACACAAACTAGAAATTATGTGCGGCTATTAATGTCCTCAGGGGATTCACTACACTAAGTGAATATGTGCCGTAGCGTGCATAGGGCCCCGAGCTGTAGTGGTGCTATTTCCCTTTTAGTTTTCTGCACCGCTGCCTACTCTTTTACTATTCTTTGCATCTGTCAATACAACTCTTCAACTATAAATCTATCTAGAGAGTAAATAAACAATAACCGGATATGACTATTTTACCTAAAAATGATTTCGGAAATTACCGTTTGGACTTACTGTATCTTCATCAGCATTCATTCGTAGCTTAAACGAAATTTTACCTGTTTATCTTCGTGACAATATTACTTCATATGTTGACGACATTCTTATTGCTAAACGTTCTTGGAGTGAGCACAACAAAATTTTGGATTCATTATTACGTATTTTTGCAAGAGTTGGCATTACAGTGAACTTAGAAAAATCTGAATTTGGTCGTTCTCAGGGAAATTTCTCGGTCACATTATTTCTACAGAAGGTATTCTTCCTGATCCAGAGAAATTAGACGCTATTCGTAACTATGCTGTTCCTACCACAAAACGTGATGTTCGTAGTTTCCTTGGTGTCTGTAATTTTCTTAGACGCTTTGTTAGATTGGACGATTTGGCCACACCTCGTTTTTGCGATCTATCTGGAAAGTTCTTTTTAAATGAAAATCGGTCGACAACTGTGTTTGGTTAGTTTGTATTCCTGATGAGTGGGTTAATAAGCTGATTTCGTATACGCATTTCAGTTATGCACACTTTGGTCCCAGAAAATGCTTTCATAAATTACGGGAAAATTGCTACTTCAGTAATATGGAAAAACGTATTCGATCTGTTCTTGCCAAATGCAAATTATGTCAAAAGGCTAAGCCGCCAACAATTTCTCACAGAGCACCGTTGTTTCCTATCATTCCAGCGAAATTGAACGACATGGCTGCAGTCGATTTGTTCGGTCCAGTGGTTCGTTCTACTAATGGTTTTGCGTACATTTTTGTAGCAGTGGAGTTGACATCAAAATATGTGTGTTTTACACCGTTACGCAAAGCAACAGCTCGTTCAGTATCTAATGCTTTCATTAACCATTTTCTTAAGGAAGTTGGTCATGTTGATAAGGTTATATCAGATAATGGATCACAGTTTCGTTCTAAAATTTGGCTTCGTACTCTACGGCGTCGTAAAATTAAACCAATTTTCATTTCACTTTTTCACTCTCAATCTAACGCTTCAGAGAGATGGATGAAGGAAATCAATAAATTGTGTCGTCTTTATTGTCATCAGAATCACAGAACTTGGGATCAGTACCTTCATATATTTCAAAACATTCTGAATGAACTTCCTAATGACTCAACTTCTTTACCGCCTTTACTGATATTAAAAAATAAAGCACCGACAAATCGTATTTCTGAAATCGTTCCTTTTCAGCCTACACGGAAACTGCGGCATTCTGAAGTTGTCAACCTGGCTCTACAAAATATTGCATCTGCGGCTGCTAGAAGAGAGAAATCAGCTAAACATCCTGGTCGTTTAAAAATCTTGTCAGTTGGTCAGAAGGTGTTAATTAAGTCTCATCGTTTGTCTCACAAAGGAAAGGGCTTGTGTCGCAAATTTTTTCTCCTTTATAACGGTCCATATAGAATTCGCAAAATTATACATGATAACACTGTTGAAGTAGAAACTCTTAAATCATGACGCTCTAAGGGAATACATCATATATCTAACGTTAAAATTTTTGTGGAATGATATACTTTTGAAAAATTTTTGTGGAATGACATACTTGTGAGAAACTAACAGCTACATGTAAACACGCAGAGAGTACAAGGATACCGCCCTGTGTTTTGGCGGCGACATATACTCAAAGCAACAGTCAAGTCTGCGCGCCGCACAAGGCAGTCGTTGACCGCAAACAATTGCTTCCTACGTCACGCGCCTACAGCTGATCGAGCGCTCAGTGCGAATGCACTGACAGCCGTAAAAAAATACACAGTTTAATTTCTCCGATTAAATTCAGTATAAAGCTATAGTGACTTGATGAATTATGTTATTAACATTCAGTATTTTTCAGGATACGGTTGTATAAAATATTTAAGAACTTCAGGTAAATTCTGTGCGTGTCCGACGTTAAGACGACTTGCTATCAAGAAAATTTCAGGAAGAATGTAATTTCGAAGAAGAAACTAATAAACTAAAAAAGGTAACTATTAATTGAGTTCATTTTTCAGGTAACATATTTCCACTTAGGTACGTATTTTAGACGTAATTTGCTGCTCGCAATTACGTGATTCATATTTTGTGCTAATTTCATGTTCTATGAATTTACTTGTGAAGCGACGTGCTTGCGTACGTTAACTGATTTTGACAATGATTGATGATTGAATAGGGTTGTTATTTGTATATATTATGCATCGCTTGGCTGCACTGCTTTTTCACTGATGTCATATTTTTTTAATTATGTGCCTGCTGTGCTTATTTATTTAAATTATAATTGTCACCTGATTAATTGTGCTGATGTGGTTATGTATGTAAGTTGTACTTTGTGATTTATCTGCTTGCGTCTTCATGTTTACTTATTAAGATTACATATGAACATTTATTTGCTTATGCTGATATGATGCTAATGACCTGTTTATTATGTTAGATAACATATTTGCTGCCTTGCTTATGGATTGCATATTTACACATCTCTGTTTTGTTGTCATAACTACTCTTTAATTTAGTATATAGAAATGCTGATATACTGTGTATGAACATAGAGTTTAGGTCACATTATTGTATTAATTATAGATTGTTCGCTTGGCAGAGCCTCGTTGTAAGAATTGTGCTGCATCCACTTGTTGACATTCTGTTCTCTACTGGTATATTTACTCGCTATTGCATGTTTTGCTTACGCTCAGTGCCTTATATTTTAAGATAAGAAACTGAACTGCTATAATTCGACGAACGACATTAGTACAAGAAACTGCATAGAAGTCACATGAGCTGGAGGTTTTATGAAAGCTGTATAAATTTACGCTAATAGGAAGGAAGCTAACGACATGACATACCAAAACTAGGTTTAGACCATTGACAGTTATTACACTGCATTTTTCGTGAGCAATTGAAATAGGAAGTGACACTTGACACAAGAAATACTCCACATGTTTACTTCTGTTTGCCATAATTCTTGAAGTGGTGTACACACTGTGAAATATTATGATCATTCACACTCCGTAATCGTACTTAATTACTGAGAGTTATTCGAACTAAGTCTGCTAGAGGTCATGTATGCATTTCTTTGTTTATAATTCATAATGAGTAGAAGATTTGGCTCAGATGGATTACACAGAGGTTGTGTGTTGACAGTGTGTCTTCGGATTGTATGGGATGATGAGGTTTGCATTAGGATTTTATCTGTACTTGTTCGAGGAGACTGACTAGAGGAAAGAGTTGTTATGGAAGTGAAATGATATTGGTGCTAAGGTTTATATGTATCGACGTATTGAAGAGGTATTATTGAGGTATTGAGATTATATGAAGTTGATGATTATTGGAGTTTTTGTGGACAAGAGGTAAGGTAAATGATATTGATGGTAAGATTTATATGTATCGTTGTAAGAGGTATTATTGAAGTATTGAGATTATGTGATGCTGATGATTATTGGAGTTTTGGTGTATAAGAGGTAAAGTAAGTGAGGTCATTTTTTTTTTGTTGGTCTATATGGAACAAGGAGGATGAAGATAGCAGACTAGAACACTAAAGTGGAAAGAAGATTGTCTACACAAACTTTGTTAAATCAATAAGCAGTACATACTTTTTTTTGGAGAGAGGAAGTATTTGCATATCTTGGCACACTGACAGTTGTTCAGCAACAGTACATTTGATCTGGCTTGGCAAACATTGGTCTTGACATGATGACTATGACGTTGACTTAACTATTATTGACTGTTATACATTGCTGCCACTACTACTTGATACACATGATGAACATCAAATTTTGACAGAATTGCATTTACACAGTTAACACTATTCAATTACACAGTAGTAATTAATGTGGATGAAAGATGAGTGAGTGTGTTTTGTGTGTTTTCCTTTCAGCATCCCAAATAATTAGTCCCAACCTATCTCCTAAATATTATTTTACTTGTTTGTTGTGGCTTGCACTGACACCCATAAATATTATAGGTTTACTGATATTTGAGTATTTGTAATAGTCAATATGACAATTATCTGATATCATTTGTGTGTTTATTAGGATTTGTATGTTTAGTGTAAAAAGCATTTGTATGTGGATTCAAACTATTGTTCATGCCTGAACTGTCTGATTAGTGATGGTGAATATTATGAACTTTTACCTGCACTTGTTCAACATTGATGTGTGACACTTAGAAATGTTTAATTTCTGCTGATGAACTGTGTGATTAGTGATGGTGAATATTATGGACTGTTACCTGCACTTTTTCAACATAATGGGTGCCACTTAGAAATGTTTAATTTCTGCTGATGAACTGTGTGATCAGTGATAGTAAATATTATGGACTGTTACTTGTACTTTTTCTACATGATTGGTGCCACTAGGACATGTTTAATTTTTGCTTATAAACTCTGATGAACAGTGTGATTAGTGATTGTGAATATTATGGACTGCTCTGCACCTGCTCATCATTGCTAGGTGCCACTAATGGAACTGCTTCTACTGACATAATGTCACTTGTTGCTGTGTGCACCTGTTCAACATTGCTGGGTGCCACGGATGGAACTGCTTCTACTGAAATAATGTCACTTGTTGGTGTCTGTACCTGTTCAACATTGCTGGGTGCCACAGATGGAACTGCTTCTACTGAAATAATGTCACTTGTTGCTGTCTGCACCTGTTCAACATTGCTGGGTGTCACTAATGGACTGTTTTTACTGAAATAATGTGACCTGTTGCTGTGTGCACCTGTTCAACATTGCTGGGTGCCACTGATGGATTGCTTCTACTGAAATAATGTCACTTGTTGGTGTCTGCACCTGTCAACATTACATTGCTGGGTGCAACTGATGGAACTGTTTTTATTGAAATGCTACATGATTGGTGCCACTAGGACATGTTTAATTTCTGCTTATAAACTCTGATGAACAGTGTGATCAGTGATAGTGAATATTATGGACTGCTCTCTGGACCTGCTCATCATTGATGGGTGCCACTAATGGACTGATTCTACTGAAATAATGTCACTTGTTGCTGTCTGCACCTGCTCAACTTTGCTGGGTGCCACTAATGTACTGCTTTTATTGAAATGATGTCACTTGTTGGTGTCTGCACCTGTTCAACATTGCTAGGTGCCACTAATGGACTGATTCTACTGAATAATGTCACTTGTTGCTGTCTGCACCTGCTCAACATTGCTGGGTGCCACTAATGAACTGCTTCTACTAAAATGATGTCACTTGTTGGAATTTGCACCTGTTGACCATTGCTGGGTGCTACTGCTGGAACTATCAACTACTTGTTTTTTTTTTTTTTAATCATTGAAAGCATTTTATGTGAACATTTGTATAAACTGATTTTTTGTGTATTGTGTGTAAAGTCACATGTATGAAAAGAAGTTGTATTGCTTACTGTATTTTATATATTAGGTTATTGAAAGGTCAGTGCAAAGCCAAAATTTTAACTAATTATGTGATATTTACGTATTAATATTATCTTTTATTTTGTCTGTATTTTGTGGACAAATTTGGTGGTATTTTCACCACCAATGCTGGCAAAAATACCATCAAATTCTGGCCTGTGGAGGAGGGGCATATGAAAGGTGGCTACACTGAGCCACAGCGCCAGAGATTGCGCCAAAGAGTATTATTCAGCCGCCTCCACTGCCAGTGCTTGGGGAGAACTCGTAGTTGTAAGTGCTTGGGGAGAACTCGTAGTAGTCAGTGCTTGTTGAGATGTGCTAGTGAGGAGTGCTTGTCGAGAAGTCGTGGTGGAGAGTTCTTGTTGAGATGTGGTAGTAGCAAGTCGGAGTGGAGATATATTGTAATGATTAGAGTGATTTTCGTCAATATATGAAGGTAAAAGAAAAAAAAATTTTTCCCTTTCTTTTTATTATCTCAATGTCTTAAATAATGCAGCATTACAGGTTCAGTCAACAAAGCAACTGGCTTGTGTTCTTGTATTAGAGTGTAATTCTGCTTTCCTTACGCAATTATAGTACTTCTATTTTTTAATTACTTCAGTATAAATGATATTTAAAATGTCTTGCCTTATTGAAGAAGAACCGTGCCAGATGTGTACGTTGAGTCATACTTCCACACACAGAACAGCTACACTTGTGCTTTGTTGGCTTCGTAGGTTTTATAGTTGCTGGGGACTTAATTAATTAATTGTGTTAACGAAAATTTTCTTTCACTCTTTGTTGTTATTCTATGCAGTCAGATTGCGTACAAATACTAGTCAGGGCCAACCGTTTACGAGACACAGCGTAATCGGACATACAGCTAAACTAAAAACTTAAAAATTATTTTCATTTTATTTAATTAAGCCCCCATGCACTAGAACTAAAACACTGGTGCTGGTCTTGAAAGGTCAGCTTTTCCCTTCCTTAATCTTGAGCTGGGGTCATAAGTTAAGTGTTGATGCACATTATTAAGGATCGCTTAGATCAAAAATTGTAATAAATAAACATTCGTATGTCACCTTCAAAGACTTTACATAAAGATCTAGAACATCTTATTGCATTCATGAATACTCACCGTAGTTCAGGGAAATCACGACGCAGCCCACTGAAGATTTTTTGGCGGGCAATTTTTTTATGTTTCCTGTTTTAGCTTCTGTATTCAGATGACTTATTCTAACGTAGGTTCTTGGCCTTAAGTAAAGATGCATTTCGGGAAATATTGAAGTTATTGTAAAAATTATCTTTTGCATCACTCCTTCAATTAGCAACATGTAGCACATGAAAACTGCAAAATATCACTTAAAGCTCCTTTATTTAGACTACCCACTGGATGACAGAAAGAAAGGTAAATTAATACAGAACAATCCTACAGCACCCACCCTCCGATGCCAACCAAGAATTCATAAACCAAATATCGCAGTAAGACCCATTGAAACTTCAAAAAAGCTCCAACTTACAAACTTGCAGGACACATGCTGAAATTACTGACAGAAACTTATAAAATAGAAGATGACAGAACTATAAGGAACGCCTCACAGTTAATACAACTTATAAGAGATATAAAAATCCCAGACACAGCTACTCTACTTCCATTTGACATAGAAAACATGTACTATAACATTCAAATAGCAGAAACAATAAATATCATAGAACAAAACCTGGAGGATAACAGCTAGCTACCAGATGAACACATCAAAGAAATACACAAGTTGCTGGAACTAATAACTAAACAGAACTACTTTCATTTCAATAACGAATTCTATTTACAGGAAGATGGGTTACTTATGGGATCCCCAGTATCAGGTGCCCTAGCAAACATTTTCATAAACCATGTAGAAAACTTAATTTTCAAAAATGTTATCAAAAAGAATTACAACATACTTTATTGGGTCAGATACATGGATGACATCCTTTGTTTAATAGATGAACCTCAGGCAAAAATTGAGCAGTTGTATACAGATATAAACACATTACACATAAAGATAAGATTCACAATGGAAAAACAACAGAACAACCTAATAAACTTTTTAGATATAACGATTACAATGCAATGCAATGAATTAGAAGTTACCTGTAAGTACCTTTCCATTTCATAAAAAAACTTCAAGAAACTGTTTTTAAATCCATAACCTAGATGTGAAACCATAACCTATGTGTAAAAATGTACAAATCATGAAATATTTCAGGATACCAACTGAAGATGCCTTGCAAAAAAAGCGATGTGTAGCATGCAAAAAAGGCATTTTCTTTGAAACAACTGCTCCTTTATTTTATTGAACTAGTCAACTGAATGAGAAGTGAGCCCACCTCTGGATATTACGAAGTTCTACTCATTAGGTGGTGTAATCTGAATCCGAAAGAATTTTCTCTGAGACTGGGCAGCTTTCATTGTAAAAGCAAATCCGATCCGCTGTGAAACATTTTCTAATTTGTTGTTTTACTGCAGAAAAAACTGGCAATTGACTCGAAATTACGAAAAGTGAGAGGTAATCCATATGATTACTAAGAGAAATCTGCTAAATTTCGGTTAGATGATAAATCACACAAGGCTAAAGGTTGTAAATTCAATTAAATACTTTGGGATTACGATTACGAATAACTTACATCGGAACGAACAGATAAATAATTTTGCCGGGAAAGCAAACCAAAGACTGAGATTTATTGGCAGAACACTTAGAAAACGACACTCTGGAGTACTGCTGAGTGGTGTACGATCTGCATCAGATAGGATTGACGGAAGGCATCGAAAAAGTTCAAAGAATGGTTGCTCGTTTTGTATTATTGCGAAATAGGGGAGAGAGTGTCACATATATACGAATTGGGGAGGATCTGCTAATGACAATTCAATCGCCAAGTTTCTTCTCCGAATGCAAAAACATTTTTTTGGCATCCACCTACATGGAGAGAAATAGTCATCATAATAAAATAAGAGAAATCAGATCTCACACGGAAAGATTCCGGTGCCGGTTTTTCTACCGACCTGCTTGAGACTGGAATGGTAGAGAAATAGCTTGAATATGGTTCGATGAACCGTCTGCCGCCTCTTAATTCCGAAATCCAGAGTAGTCATGTAGATGCAGAAGAGGCACGACTACTTACTTCAGTAGAGGAACAACAAAGACACGTCCCCAAATCCAAGATGGCGGCCATGACTTAAGTACTTGCGCCAAGTGGCGTCAGCTGACGACGGGATTGACGTCAGCTGATGATGCAATTACCATTATCCAAAAATGGTGGGAAGATAGGTCAATTGGACTACCTCCACTAACCTAAGACACCCCATCCTACGAACTAAAGAGAAGTTTGAATTTTGCGGGAAGATAGGTCAATTGAGCCACTTATACTAACCTAAGAAAATGGTGGGAAAGAAAGGGCAGTTGGACTACCTTCACTAACCTAAGTCACATCATCCTAGGATCTGAGCGGAAGTTTGAATTTTGGTGGGGAGATAGGTCAATTGGGCTACCTCTACTAACCTAAGAAAATGGCGGCAAAGAAACTGTACTCAGGCTACCTCCACTTACCTAAATTAGTTTTGTTGAGCAGAGCTGATATGGTGTCGCCCCCACTAGAGGATGCTGATTTAATTCGAATATAATTTCTATAAATGAACGGTCGTCCTCCCAAATGCGAGTCTATTGTGCTAGCCACTGCGCGACCTCGTAATTTACGAGTTGTTTGCGTCTCTGCACATCAGCGTAATGCATTATTTAGGAGTACTTTCGAGATCTGTAAACTGTATATTGTGACTCCAAGCACGTTAGGGTGTGTGTTTTTGCATCAGCATCATAAATAAATTAGGTGAAATCCGTAGCTAAATAAATTGTCCAAATAATAAATAAAGTACACTCCTTCCTCTCTCCAGCAGCCCAGAACAGGCTGATTCGTTTTCCACACCTATTTTCCCTCACTCCAGACTCCAGGCAGGGTGAGTGTTTTGTATCAACGTAATAAACTAGTTGACATACGTCCCTCGATGTCTGTAGGAAATGTGGTTGGATGACCTTGAAAAGTAGTTGAAACTAGGTAGCTGAAAGCATAGCAAACCCCTTTTCTTGCCTATGTAAAGCTTTGTGGGACTTCGGCCTCACGTAAGGCTAGCACAGGCGGACCTGAGTATTCTTAGATAAAGTGAGAACGTTTGTGTTCGGCTGACGTCAGCGGGTGTGAAATTAGCCAACTGTTCTTTGTATTATCAGCACACGACAATGTGACGTATCGCGAAGAGCAGCCTCTTGTGGCGGTAACATGACACTAATGCTGAAGATAATAAGTTATATTCGAATTGAATGTAAGCTCTTAGAGTAAATTTGGTGAACATTTTCTAAGATGATGGTGAGCACACTTCATGGTGGTACTGCGTATAATTGTTTATATAAAGACTTATGTCCAGTGCATGTAATACAGCTATCGATATCTCAGCCTCTTGTGGTGGTAACACAAAACTAATGAGGTACATGGATAATAAATTTAAACAAATTTACAGACATTTAAAGAAATTTAAACAAATTTAAATAAATTTAAACAAATTTATAGATGTTTAAACTAATTTAATGAAATTTATAAAAATTATATTCGAATTGAATGTAAACAATTAGAGGAAAAATCTCGAAATTCGAGGCAGATGGCGAACACACTTGATGGTAGTACTTCATCTTATTGTTTAAATAAAGACTTACATCCAGTGCATGTAATAAAGATATTAAAAGACTCAGAAACTGATATCTCAACCTCTTGTGGTGGTAACACAACACTAATGCTGTAGGTAGATAATAAATTTAAACAAATTTAAATAAATTTAAACAAATTTATAGATGTTTAAAGAAATTTAAAGAAATTTATACAAATTTAAAGAAATGTATTCAAATTTAAATAAATTGGTAGAAATTATATTCGAATTAAAAGAGCAGCCTCTAGTGGGGGTGACACCATATCAACTCTGCTCAACAAAATTTTCCAAGAGGATGGGTAGCAAAATTGATGGTGGTACTGCTTGTAATTGTTTAAATAAAGACTTATGTCCAGTTCCTAGGAAGAGGTGACTTAGGTTTGTGGAGGTAGCCTGAGTACCATTTCTTTGCCGCCATTTTCTTAGGTTAGCGGAGGTAGCCCAATTGACCTATGTCCCCACCAAAATTCAAACTTCTGGTCAGTTCCTAGGACGATGTGACTTAGGTTAGTGGAGGTAGTCCAAATGCCCTTTCTTTCCCACCATTTTCTTAGGTAAGTAGAGGTAGCCCAGTTGGCCTATCTTCCCACCAAAATTCAAACTTCTCGTGAGTTCGTAGGATGGGTTGACTTAGGTTAGTGGACATAGCCCAATTGACCTATACTCCCGCAATTTTTGGATAACGGTACTCGCATCATCAACTGACATCAATCGCATCATCAGATGACGTCACGTGACGTCACGTACTTGGGCCACGGCCGCCATCTTGGATTTGGGGCCGTGTCCTTGTTGCTCCACTACTTACTTCCAAAACACGCATGGAATACTTGGCTTGCAGGACCTTGTTACTTCTTCGCAAAGCGTAGTTTTCTCTCCTGAGCATCTGTATCTCAGTTTTTAATCTTCTTGTTTCGTGTTTAGCAGTAACATTTAGTTGAAGAGCTACCTCTTTGCTGATCAACTGATCTAAATTAATTTTCTTCAGAGGTAAGGCTTCTAAGGCCGCAGTGCACTCTTCTCGCATCGTCGATCTCTCACTCATGTCATTTATTTATAAAAGCAAATCTGTTTTCTGATAGCATCATTGTCGCTGTCGCAATGAAACGCTTGAAAATGCAATAAAAATAATGTGTTGATAATTAAAAAACAATAATACATAGAAACGTTTTTCTGAAGGTAATCGATATCTGGTAGTTATCTGAATGTTATCCTTGCTGGTGCTTGCTACAGCCTCAAGTGCATCTCCATGCTAATTTGGAATTTATTTGGATGGTAAAAGTCACTATTTAATTATCTTTTCAAAGAAAATACCAAAAGCTCATTTTTAAGGCTCATTCATATTCTTCGGGAAGGAAATGATCTCAGCAAATCATTGCATTATTCACATTAACAGGATCAGTTCTTTTACAGCTTGAGACCCATTTACACTATAGTTGTCTTATCTTTCCGAAATCGATGGTAAACGATATCCGCCGTTTTACATGTAGCATTTTTGCATTCAGCAGTAGCGCAGTGATTTCTCATTTTGGTCATAGTACTACAAAACGATCAGAACGAAGAATAGCCGATAAACAACTGCATTTTATTTATTTCAACGCCCAGATTTGGCATTTTTCATTAACAATGCACATGTAGTGTTGTCGCTTCCCGTCACGCCGATTCGCTAGAAGTCAGCGCGTGAAGCCACTGTGGCATGGCCTAGCGTGCACGAGCCATGGAAGTTCACAGGGACGTCTTCACACACACTTGAAATCTGTTACATAGTGGGGGAGACTTACTGCTTTCTTCCTCATCCCAAGGTAGAAATATACCTCACTAGTTAACCTAAAGAAATCCGCAAGAGTAATAATCTGTTAAGTTTGTTTACTAAATTATCATTGATTGAAACTGACAAGGTTTGTTGCAATTGGTCGGCGTCTGATGCTGGCAGAACTGACTAAGTTTTGTAGAGAGAAGGAGGAGGACACGTGCTGCAAGAAAATCGCAGAGAACACTTCTCCAGAGAACACCTGCTCCAGGACATCGCATAGAGCCACTGAGTGAGCTTTCTCCACCTTACAGAAGAACACAGAGGTCATTCTCAACTTAGAATTATAAGCCGCCACTCCAGCTATCCTCTGCCCTCACACGTCTTTCGAGTGGTATGTGGGGACCATCTTTGGATCTACCGAAATGAGGCAAGTATGAAATCAGTCAATTTGCATCAGGATTTTGTTTTACTAATCTAGTCCTCGCAGCCAGCTAGTAGCATCCACCATGTGCTTAGGTGAGAGTACTAGTGTTCATTCATACTCTTCCAGCACATTCCTTTAATTCGTAAACCGTTTCCTCATTCATTGACCATATTCGTGACACATTTTTATATTGTTTTTTAATGTAGCCATCCACCTGCTCTAAGACTATTTGCAGTCCCCCTGTCGACTTATTAACTGTTTGTATTCACGATTCAGTGAGTAAAATATTTTTGATGACTTTTTGCAACCAGGTTGTTATAGTGACGATTAGTTTCCTTTGGTAATTTGATGGATCCTGTTGTCAATATATACACGAGAGATGTATTACTCATACTTTGAGGTCTAATGAGGCCACTCCATGATCTTATGGGGAGCTGTAGGTCACTGGGGAAAGAATTTGTAGCATCTCAGGGGCATATTAAACAGCTTAAACGACACCTCACACAATCACCGAGCATCAGGTCAATAAAATAGCACAAAACGTAAAAAATAAAGAGCCAGTAGGATTAGATAAACTACCAATGTGTGGGGCATACAGAGTATTCGAGTTCCCTGTCGGCGGACTAAGAAGCCTTGCGTCATAGGGCTGTAGCCTCTGTGAAGATGAGTAAGAAGGACCTCGTCCCGTCGACGTGGCTGGAAGAAGGTACACCACAGCCGAGCTGTGTGCTTTACTACACGGAGCTTATTGCCGGTCACTTCCAGCCACTCGTCTTCCCATCGATGCATGACTTTGTTCCTCAAGAGCGAGGTGATAGCGTGCAGGGGGATGGCACACTGAAAAACTGAAGATCACGACCCGCCTCCTTGGCTGCTAGATCTGCCCTTTCGTTCCCCACCATACCCATGTGCCATGGTACCCAGCAGAAAGGCTCTTCCTTCCCCAGTCACTGTAGTTGGAGGAGGGCATCCTAGACATTCTGGATTACTTTATCTACTGGATACAAACGTTGGAGAGAGTGAAGGGCGCTTAGAGAATCGGAACAGACAAGAAATTTAGCGTCGAAGACAGTAAATTCTTGAGGCAGTCGGACCTTGAGGACACTATCCAGGAAGACGATGGAGCAACCATAGGAGTTCCCCTGCTTAGACCCATCCATAAAGACAGCTACATAGCTGTGGTGCTCATATAAAATGTTAGAAAATATCGCATTACAAACAGCAGCAGGAGTACAATCCTTCCTGTATTGCGCTAAATGTAAAGTTATGCTGGGCCTCTGCAGTAACCAGGCCAGCAGACGGTTAAAACCCTGGATTTGGGGTTGCCATTGCTCCACACCGAGTGACTCCAGCACACGCTGCACGAGGATCCCAAATGGCGTTGTGGCTAGTGGATGGTTGGAGAAAAGGCGTTGCAGAGGCGGATGGTATGCGGCTGAAGTCGGAACTGCAAAGAACTTACATACCTGCAGGACCATAAGGTGCTGCCGCCGGATGGTGAGAGGCGGTTTCCCGGCCTCAGCACAGAGACTCAGTATGGGACTGGTCCTACAAGCACCTGTGACCAGCCGAAGCACCTCATGGCGGACAGTGTCAATCATCTTCAAATAAGAATGTCTCGCTGATCCATACACAGCGCACCAGTCGCGAACGCACGAAAGCCCTATAACACTGGAGCAGACAGGCCCTATCCACTCCCGAAGACCTGTGGCTTAGGCTCTTTTAAGATATTCAGTGACTTCAGGGTTTTGGCTTTCAGGTCCGTCAGGTGTGGCAACCACGACAATTTGGAGTCAAGAATGAGGCCTAGAAACCTCACTGAGTCTCTAAACTGTAGGATGGTATCCCTCATATACAGGACAGGCACATTAAAAATATGACGAGAACGATTAAAATGAATACACATACACTTATCTGCAGGAAACTGAAACCCCTCCTTGCAGTCCACTCCTCTAACCTCAGCACTGTATGCTCCAACTGACAGCTCGCTGTTGCAGCACTAGAGGAGGAACAGAAAACAGCAAAATCGTCCACAAATAAGGAGGGGTGTACAGGCCTTCTTACCGCAGATGTGATACTGTTTATGTCTATGGTAAAAATAATGTAACACAAAACACTGCCCTGAGTGACAACATTCTCTTGCTAAAAACTATCTGACAGTGAGTCACTACTCGAGTCCTAAAAACCGCTGAGACAGGAAAGATTGTATGAAGAGGGGAAGGTGGCCACAAAAGCCCCACTGATGCAGTTGTGTGAGGATACAGTGTCTCCAAGTAGGATCGTACGCCTTACTGATATCGAAAAATATGCTGATACAGTGAGGTTTACATAGAAAAGTGTGCTGAATAGCTGCTCTACAGGGTCAGGTTGTCGACAGTGGACCGAAACCTCCGGAATCCATACTGAGAGTGTCTAACGAGTTGCCTGGTCTCGAATGACCAGGTCAGACGACGGTTAACCATTCACTGCAGGGTCCTTCGTATACAGCTCACTAAGGCAACACTCTGATAATTACAGGGACAAGTGCGGTGCTTTCCTGGTTTGAGTTGGGAAAGTTACTTGTCTGCCATACAAGATTAAAATTTCCGAGGAGGATTTTCTTTGATGCTGCTGGCAAACGACGAGGCATGCAGCACCGGATGTGGTCGTGACTGGGTGCAGTATCACGAGTTTCGGGCAGGGCCAATTCCAGCTGCCACAATGAGTAAGCGAAGTTGTAAGTCTCAGAATTGATGGATATAAAGTCCAATTTTGCCCTCTCTACAATCGCACGGTAGCCATGAAATGCCGGATTCTGGCTGACATAGACAGTAGTTTGTGCAAAATTCTCTGCGCCGTCTAAGCGATGTCTATGGGTGCTGTTTGGAGACATCCCTGTTTGAGCACTGCTGCTATTGGTAAAAGACTGCATTTACCAGAAATACTCCTGATGGCTTTCCATACTTTCGTAGAACAAGTGCAACGGTTGATAGAGTCCAGGAACACTTGCCTTTTCTTGCTGTCCTTAATTACGCGTTGAGCCTTGGCTCTCACGACTCTAAAGGCTATGAGGCTGTCTGCTGTAGGGTGGCATTTAAATTGGCGAAGAGTCACACGCCTGTCCCGGATGGCTGAAAGGCACTCATCTGTCCACCAACGAACAGGTCGCCTCCTAAGACGACCTGAGGACTTTAGGATAGATAAGTCAGCAGCATGATGTATCACTCGCGTTATGTGGTCCATCCATTCTTGGACACTCTTGCGATGTTCAAACACAGCCAGTCGGCTGAACAGCGTCCAGTTTGCCCTGCTGACCATCCATGTTGGTGGCTTCTCTTGAGGTAGTGCTCCATTCAGTAGGTGAATGCAGAGTGGGAAGTCGTCACTGTGTTGAAGGTCATCAATGACCTCCCATTGATGGAGTTTGCGAGGGCTGGACAGCAGAAAGAGAGGTCGATGGCTGAGAATGACCCAGTAGCAGTGGAGAAATGAGTGTGAGTACCTATGTTTAAGGTACACAGCTCGTGACACGTCATGAGGTTCTTCAAAGCCCGACCCCGAGGGCACTTAAAGGTCGAGCCCCACAAAACATGATGGGCACTGAAGTCTCCCAGTAGAAGAAATGGTCACAGGAGTTGTTCCACAAGATATTTGAGAGCCTCAAAGTCTGTTCCAACTGTTGGAGCTAGATACAGCGAGCAAACAGTGATCCTCCGATACACATGAATTTCGACAGTGAATGCTTGCAGGTCAGTAGCAGAGGAGTGATGCGCATTATTGACAAACACAGCAACCCCTCTCCTGGCTTTGTCTCCAGTCAGGTCATTCTTTTAGTGAAGGGTATAGCACACGGGCGTCAGTGGCTTTAAAATGTGTTTCTTTTAAACACAGGCACAGGGGTCATTCCTGCACTAGCAGTTTCAGTTCCTCCTCATGTATCCTGATCACATTAGTATTCCATTGTAATATGGGAGCCATCTATTACAGGGGTTTTATCCTGTCTTTCCCCAGTCCGACATCAAGTTCCATTAGCTCTACCGAAGAGTCAAGAGAGTATGACGTTGACATCGTCGGACTGTTTACTTCCCGACTCCGTCGTTGGGTACGCTTCGTCTTTAATTTTTTGCCCTGGGTAGGCTTCGGAGTGGAGGTAGTAGCAGAGCTGGGCAGTGGACCAGAGTGAATCTTAGGGGGAGTAGGGAGCTCCACAACGTTATCGATCACAGACTTTTCTGATGTTTTGCGAGGAAGCGTAGGCTGTGAAGTAACTGCGGCGGCACAAGTACACTTACAAACGCAGGTGGGAGCTAACACTAGCTACCTCCGTTTATGTAGCAGTGTGGCTTTACTGTACAGGCTGTTTAACAACTGAAACAAAGGAGGTAATGAACGTCATGGGCTGCATGGTCTTACAAATCTTCTTGGCCTGACCACAGGCGATGCGTCGTGTGATTTTAATCTCCTGTATCTTCCGTTCTTCAAGGAAGACACTCTAACACTCTGCGTGGTGTCTGTTTGTTCTATATCGTGTCTCCCTACCACTTTCGAGCAACGACGCTCTGAGCGTGTTTTTTAGGGAATAGACTAGTTTGAACCTGGGACATGTTGCTGGTAAGGAGACGCCAGACCACACATGACATGTAGAATTCAGAAGAGTTCAGTGAGATTAGCGATGATATAACCAAATACTTAATGATTTCAGCGTCAGTTCCACTGCACTCCCTGTAAAAGAATCTTAATACTAACTAAATTTAATGGAAGGGGTTCAAGGCTTTCCTATTTTTAGTTAGCTGGTAAAATAACGTCGAAAAAGCGGTTAAGTTTACCATTGGAAATTTTATTCTACTCACAAAACATTGTTTATAAATTGCACAATTGATAAAAGGAAATGTTTTAATACAGGATGATAAAAACCAACTGCGTTCAACAAAAATGTGAGTGGGTTTCCAAGTTCTACAATGGATCGAAGGATTACCTATGCCATATCACATCTATAATCTAGGTTTAAATTAAGTTTCACAAGAGAGAAAACTATCAACATGGTCTACAGTGACCCTCAATTATCTTTAATTGCTTATCTAACTTGTCGTAAATTACAGTGGCTGATGTGGCTTCTCAATAACTATATAACGGAAAAATCATCGCATATCAGATTTTTACTTCAAGTGTCAAATGCGAACACCATGAGCTTTAATTGACGATCGACACTAGTATTACGCAAAAAGGGGGCGTAACAGATGATACTTCTGCAGTTCTGAGTGAAGCTTTATGCGCTGTTATGCGGCATCGCGTGCGTTCATTACCTTGTCGGTGTTCGTCAGGGGGCGGCGCGCAGCACAGCTCCGCTCACTTCGCCGTCTCGGAAGCAACTCTTTCCTAACTTCTCCTTACTACAATTTACCGAAGTTGGTTTAAAAAAACTATCTGGCTATGTTTTCATCTGACCATCAGGGTCTCAATGTTAACCTTAAGCTCTGCCTACAAAAATTCTGTCTATCCAATGAGAAACATTATACTTTTCGTAGTGGGGCAATGTTTTTAAAGTTTGCAATGTAACAGAGTCGCGAAAAAGTCTCACGCTAAAACTTGCGGCTGGGGTGTGGCCCTTTTTGTGTTATCGTAAGATCTATACTGTTCTTCTGGAGGGCTCTAGCTTTTAACATGGGCTGGGGGGTGGTCCTGACGTAACAGAGACGCGAAAAAGTCTCACACTAAAACTTGCGGCTGGGGTGGTCCTAGCGGTTAGCTGGCGACGTGGGAGTCCGTCCGTCCCTTATCGTAGGGCCTTCCAGCTTAACACAGTTCTACTCTCGGCTTCTGTTCTCGTTTCTCCCCTCGAAACTGCGTCTGTCTCGCGGTGGGAAGGTATGATATGCATTTAGGCATTCTTGTGTTAGTCTGTGGTATTCCATTTGCTCACTCGTTACTCGTATTACTTTGGTTAATTTAATGTCACGATTTATTCGGAGCTATGTAACATACTACTGGATTTGCTTATCATGTCAGGATTTTCATGGAAGGTGTTGGATTTGCCTGACACCTTACAACACAGCAGTTCCTACTCCAGACGGGGTGAGCCGCAGAGCAAATCACACACTTTGGAGGAGATGAACATCCCACTCCTTCGTTGGCAGCCATACCACATTTGCCACAAGTGGCTTCTCCCTTACATCCAATATGGTGTGCCTAAATTTCTGGCATTTAAAACAGAGCATTAGGTTGAGGCATAGGGTCGCACCCTTAAGTGAAGAAAGCATGCCTTAATATGTTCCGGTAGTTTTGTGCTATTAAAAGTGAAGATGAACGAATCGGAGTTAATCAAATCGCCTTCCACCTTTTTCATAATATTCTTCACGTCTATAATGCCTTCTTGGGTTCATTCAATTTTCAGGTATTCTTTTGGGATGTCCACCAGGTCTCTGCATGTCATAACACCTTAACTGTTGTAGTTAAATGTGGCGTCGAGCTCCGTCTCAGTGGGTTATGCCTTAAGAGTTTTGGCCTTCTGCAGGTCTGTTACTTGTTGGGAACGTGATGTTTCCACCAACACTGTCCCATTTCGAAATCGCTTAACTGATTTTAAAGTACCCCCGATCCCCTCTAAACACTTTTGTATGTAAAAAAGTGACACTTCGTTTTAACCAATAAAAACACACTCTGACCAGGAATTACTAAACCCATTGGAATTCTATAACGTCACTGAGTCTGGAACACTGGCTATACGAGCCCTCTTATTTCACCGGCCCACCCATTCAGCTGGGTGGTGGAAGAGAGAACTTCGAAGGACCCATCTCGATCCCACGAGCAGCTAGGTAAATAAAAGTCCACCTAGACAGAGCCCCTGTGACTAGGTAAGCTTTATACAACTGAGGTTCGGCAGGTTCCCCAGAAGTTACTCGCTAACGACTGTTCTACTTCAACAGCCACGCATGTCATCAGAGCTCTGCACACCTTGAGGTTGAGGGCTTTTTATAAAGGGTTTTTACCATCCTCGCGATCTAGGCGATCAAGCCCTGCGACACACAACGTTCCACTGGCGCGTCATACAGTGGCCGCTGAAGCGTGGCCAGAGCTTACGATGACAGGGGGGCACTGGCGGTGCTTACCAGTCCCCAGCTCAGGAAGCCAGGGGACGCCAAGCCCGCAGCCAGCAAACGAATGCTGAGCCCCGCAGGGCCAAAACAATAACTTCATAGTACTGTGTGTTTTTCGTCAGTAGTGGTGAATGTAATCTTGAAAATGATGTCTCAATCGTGAATTTTGGTTAGAAGTACGGGAGATATGGCGTACCGACAGAAAAACACGATTGAGTTGTAATACACATGAATTGTGGTATGAACTCAAGAACGTCCTGCAGAAGCCTGTTTAGGTAACTAGGGATACCTACTTCTCGTTCCCAATATATTCAGTCCTTAATGAAGTTTTTCATTAAAATAGATCTATTTTTCAAACCAACAGCTTACTTCAGGAATAAGAATCATCTTCATAAAGATATAAAATCACTTACTTTGGTCCAGAAAGGTGTTCATTATTCAGTAGCATACAGTTTCAATAGCTTGACAGCAGCCATAATTAGTTTAATACTAGTTAAAGCTCAGTTTAAGAGGAGCTTAAAGGATTTGATGGTAGCCAGCTCCTTGTACTCCAATAACTATTTTTTTAGCAGCACAGGATGACGTGTATCTGATACTAATAATACCGAATAGTGCGAGTATTCAGTACAATTTGACTTCTGAAAAATTTCGTGGCGTTAATGTGATCACTGTACATAAATGGTGTGAAATGATTTTTCTGTTTCACGATGCAACTCTGTGTATCAAACATTTACATGTTCTGTGACAAGATATTTATTACCTTGAAAATGAAAATATATTTAATTTTTTTTTCTTTTACCTTTCCCACAGCCATGAGGAGCATTTCACGTCGGATCTCTGGAAGGTACATTAGCATAACTGTTTTTCTTTGTAAATATTTATTACGTATTCTGTGTTTTTTGACATATTCTGTATCCTGGAGGATCTCCTCACTGCCGATTTATTGGAACGAAAAGTACATCTAATCTGATCTAATTTAATTGGAACCATTACCAACCGCCGTGCTCTGTGCAGTAGGTTGCAGCGTACACATGTAGATTTCGATGTATCTCCAATGAGTCGTTTACACACAGGGTGACTGAAAATTATCTTACCACTCGAATGGGACGTATATTTATCTACAAGGGTTGGAACTTTAATAGTGGCAACTATTTATTTACAGCTCGTACAAAATAAATACGTGTTTCAAAGTTTTACTGATCTTCAGAGTAGTGACCAGCATTGTGTATAACCCGTTGGCAGCGATGTGGAAGTCGTAGGATACTCTTAGCAGTGCCAGTTGTGTTGACAGTTCGAGCGACACGGTCTATTGCCCGACGAATTTGTAGCAGTTCTGAAGCGAGTGCCGAGAAGTGTTTTCTTCGGTTTAGAAATCGAGTTGAACTAACGAGGGCTTAAGTCAGGGGAGTGCAGCAGGTGGTATAGCACTTAGTAGTCCCATCAGTCAAACAAATCGGTAACAGCTCGCACTGTACGTGGTTGAGCATTGTCCAGCAAAATGATGGTCAGGTCCTGCAGAAAGTGTCATCACTTCTGTCTCTAAGCTGGTGGTAGGTTGTGTTCCAAAAATGAACACCATAGAGACAGAAGTGATGACACTTTCTGCAGGACCTGACTGTCACTTTGTAGGACAATGCTCAAGCACATATAGTGCAAGCTGTTACTGATTTGTTTGACTGATGGACCTACAGCACTCCCCTGACTTAAGCCCTCGTAAGTTCAAATCGATTTCTAAACCGAAGGAAACACTTCACGGCATTCGCTTCAGAATTGCTACAAATTCGTCGGGCAATAGACCGCGCCGCTCGAACTGACAACACAACTGGCACTGCTTAGAGTATCCTACGACTTCCACATCGCTGGCAACGGGTTATACACAATGCTGGCGACTAACTGAAAGGTCAGTATCTATTTTGTTCGAGCTATAATAAATAGTTGCCACTATTAAAGTTCCAACCCTCGTATTAACCATGCACCAAACATGTATGATATTCAACTTTAGCATAATAATTAAACAAACTTGAGCCAATAGGCTATTCATCTATCTGTGCTATGAGCTTTACTATTCTTTCTTTTTTACTGGTGAGGTTCCATAACGGCTGACCTGTTTACACTGCAGAAAAGCAGAGTTGTAGCAAGCTTCATGGAAGCGTATGGTTCGCTGAATGTAGTCCGTTTAACAATTAGCCGCCTGTATCAAAAGTTTGTGGAAACTTCATCAGTAGCAGGCAACTACCAAGTAAACGCATGACGTGGAAGACCAGGAGGATCTGAAATGAATGTTTCTTTCGAACAATAAGATGTAACGCATAGTCGTCTGAAATCAACTGGAAGCCACACTTTTGAAACTGGTATTTCCCAATCAGCTGTGTGGGATATCTCTAAATACGAATTTGGGATGCGACCATACCACATTAAAATTCTCTGATCACTACCAATGGAGTAAAAGCGAGTTAGAGATAAATGCTGCAAGATTTTAGCTGAATTAAGAAGTTTTCAAAACGACGATTGGATGGTACTGGCATTCAGCGATGAGGCTAACTTCCACATAAAGAGGATCTGATAACAGACGTAAAACCATTTCTTGGAAGAGTGAAAATTCTCATAAAATTCGTGGACATGAACGTGAATCCCATAAGATGGCCACTGCTGGAGTGATGGGAACCCTCTCTCTCTATCCGAAAAGGCTTCTGAAGGTCCAACGGTACCGACCGACAGCCGGGTCATCCTCAGGCTATAGGCGTCATTGGATGCGGATACGGAGGGGCATGTGGTCGGCACACGGTTCTCCCGGCCGGTGTCAGTTTTCGTAACCGGAGCCGCTTCATCTCAGTCAAGAAGCTCCTCAGTGTGCCTCACAGGGCCTGAGGGGATCCCGCTTGCCAACAGCACTCGGCGGACCGGACGGTCGCCCATCCAAATGCTAGCCAAGCCCGAAAGTGCTTAACTTTGGTGAAGTAATAGGACCCTGCTTTCTTTGATAACCCTACAGTCAATGCAGATGTGTTCTTAAGGACGTTGCAAGAGTACACTGCTGATGAAATTCCGCTACATATCCGACGCATATTTTTTCTTCTACCAAGAAGGTGCACCACCGCATTTTGCACGCACTGTTCATATATACCTAGACTAAATATTTCCCGTTTGATAGACTGGTCGTGGTGGACCATTGCGCTGGCTTCCACAATCACCAGATCTGACACTCTATGATTTTTGACTGTTGGGAATGATCAAGGAGCTTCTATACAGCGGGAAAATGAGCTTCAGTTGACCGAATACGAAAAGTGTTATTACTCTACACCCCATGAAATGTATACACTGAATTTACGTGCTACGGTTAATCGTCGGCTTACATGTGTTACACCTGCTGCCAAACAATTTGAGATCACTATGTAAATTATAAATTATGGTAACTTTCATTTAAATTCATTTAAATACTGTTTTCATGATCTGGAAATTTGCGTGATAACTTAAGTTTGAAACATTCTCCACACAAGTCGGTAGTTACATTTACGTCTGAGGATTTCTCTCCTAAGAACGGCATACTGTGTTCTATTAGTAGTGTGCTTGTAGCCCGTATATGTGAGTTCTACAGCGAAATCAGCAGGAGGAATAAAAAATTTGCGAATTAGAGAATATAGCATCAGGGCTGCGATTTACATCGCATAATGCTACGCTAAATAAACTAACACATTCCGAAGATGGATGTAAAATGTGTAGAGTTGCGCTCTACGGAAACAACGGTTTGGTAGGCTGGTACAGAACATCAGTGGTGGGATTATCTATAGTATTGGCGCATTGTTGGCCAAAGATAGATAAGTGAATGTGTGAGAAAGAAAGTGGGAGCCTACGACTTCTCTTTGTTTGTTTGTTTTGCACGTAACTAGAACCGATAACGTCCAGCGTTAGTTCATTGTGTATTTTACGTCCTTACAAAATATAAATTGCGTTTTCTAAGGAATAAAAATTAGGTGACCACACAACTTCTGCTCTTTTATGTAACTAAAGCAAACACTTTCGATGCCTGTAGAGTTTACATGCACTTTTTGATGCATGAGCAGCGCGGGATTAGCCGAGCGGTCTCAGGCGCTGCAGTCATGGACTGTGCGGCTGATCTCGGCGGAAGTTCGAGTCCTCCCTCGGGCATGGACGTGTGTGTTGGTCCTTAGGATAATTTAGGTTAAGTAGAGTGTAAGCTTAGGGACTGATTAGCTTAGCAGTTAAGTCCCATAACATTTCACACACATCTGAACATTTTTTATGCATGTTCAGTTAACACGCGCAAACATAAAAAGTATATATAATTATTGTTGTTATTTGGCACTCAATAGAACGATTTTCATCATGGTCAAAGGAAAAAGTTTCTTGTTATTACTGATAAGTGCGACAGTAGTTTAGAAATAACAGAAACATGTTTTGGATAAGCTCGACGAAGTAGTGAAGCGATGTTTGATATTTGATTGTGTGTGTGTGTGTGTGTGTGTGTGTTCTCTTTTTTTAATTTTGCCCTTTTTTTGAGGAAATTGCGTTTCCTAGTTCTGTAGGATAAATCCGTATTGTTTTCTTTTATTTTTGCAACATCCCTCAGTTACACGTTACAAATCAACAATTTTCGAATAAAACCTGTATTAAACATAGAAAATTTTAAATTTTTATATAAATGCAATTTATTTTTGAGGAACAGGCAGGAGGATAACTACGTAGAACAAAAATGTCCTCAGGTTACGCTGCCCTTTGTGCAGGGTGATTCTGAATTCACGTTACGCACTTCTTAGTAGACCAGGTCTTACATAGGAGCCCATGTCCGAGAACGTCATCCAACGACACTAAAGAGCGTCAAAGTTATAGGTACCTGCACCTGTAAATATAGGATATACAGGGTGATTCGATGATGAAGTTACAAACTTTCTAGGGTGATGGAGAAGGATAAATGAATCAATTTGAGGTAAGGATTTCTGAACCGGACACAAAATATTCGAAAGTTATAAGCGAAAACAGTTCTGATTCAACTGACAGAGGAATACATGTACTGGTACTGTTGTTACTGAGAGTTTAGGATAGGTGACTTCCAGAGGCGGTTGTATGGACCAAGAAAAAAGGAAAAATGTCCAGTAAATATTGGCTCTAAAATGCATACCTGAGGAACTATGAGCACTTGTTCAACTTCGCTACTGTAAAACACATCTCGTCTATTGAACATGTACTCAAAGCTCTTAAGATATGCTGTTTATATCCCATGTTTACTGCTCATTTTGTCTTGTTTCGGTGCAGACTACCACCTCTGAAAGTTGCCTGCCCTACAGCCTTAGCAACAACAGTACCGGCACGGGTTTTGCTTATAACTTTCGATTCGTTCGTTGCTGGTACAGGGACCCTTACCTCAAACTGATACACTTAGCCTTCTCCATCAACCTAGAAAGTCTGTAACGTCATTACGGAATCTCCCTGTATATACATACATTTACATATAACTCTAGCACTCTGCAGCGCCATTTCCGGACATAGGTTCTTATGTAAACCTCTGCAGCCTCTGTAAGTGTGTAATATGAACTGTGGAACACCCTGTATATCCACACTCTGTTTCTAGACGGTTCACCGCTTCCGGTTTCTTGGTGAATCTAGTAAGACACTGATCGCACATGCAAACAAAGCGATCGAAATGAGGTACCGCGCAGGCCGGGGTGGCTGAGCGGTTCTAGGCGCTACAGTCTGGAACCGCGCGACCACTACGGTCGCAGGTTCGAATCCTGCCTCGGACATGGATGTGTGTGATGTCCTTAGGTTAGTTAGGCTTAGGTGGTTCTAAGTTCTAGGGGACTGATGACTTCAGAAGTTAAGCGCTCAGAGCGATTTTTTTTTTTTTTTTTTTTTTTTTGAGGTACCGCCCGATAGGTATGCAACACCCCCAAGGTACTGATAACGTAGTTGCTGTCTTAACTGACGAAAGCTACCAGGAAAACTACCGTAGTCTAAGCTTACCTACGATAGTGTGTCACAGCCTACGGTAGTAGAACGTGCGATATAAGTCAAGGAAAATAAAATAAATTCCAAAACTGAATCAGTTACTGTTCACTGTAGACACTTTCACTGCGTATATCGTTGTACTTGTGTAGTGCAGACTAAAGGAAGCGGAGTTCAGAAGTGCTCGCGGAGCGGCGTGGCAGCGTGCAGGCGGGAGCGTGGCCCCTGGCCTGCGGCCTGCGCTCCCCTCCCAGCCTATTAGCAGCAAATCAGCGGCTCTATTCACAGCCATTAAATTGGCAACAGCGGCCGAGTCTAGTGTGTAATTTATCGGAACAAATTGGGCACGCCGAAACACGCTAATTTCTGGCCCCGCTCACAGGCCCCCGGGCACAACTGTCAATTTGCTGCGAAACAGCTGGCCAGTGTAACTGTCACTCCTAAGTGGCTCCATTCTGCGGAGAACGCTGACAAACAAACCGGCAAGTAGATTCCGAGCCGCCAGTGACGATCCTTTTCTGCGACTGTAATCAGCGGGGGATTGATTGTCTATTTGTTGCGGGCAGAATATTCGCGTCCGGTATAAATCGCTTAATTCCCCACCGCGCGGCGACTCATTCTCCGCGGCAGCAGATCTGTCTAAAATCCGAATTAGATTTCCATACAGAGAAAGATTACAATCGCACCACAGAGCTGGGTGGACCCTCTTTTAGTGCGACACGGAGCTAACACCGTCCGTCTCCCCAACGGTACAGCTCCGCAGATTACGCGGACGCGAATTCTGAGGGCTACAATTTCGACTCTTCGTCCGACCAATTTGGGATTTCTGAAACTCACTGGAAGCTTCGTAATAAAATATAGGGTATGTCAAAAAGGTAAGTTCGATTTCAAACGACTATACAGTGAGTCCCAGTAGGAATGGTCAATATTACAGGAACGATCATTTGAAGCAGTGACAAGGGTATCGTCAGGAATAGCCCAGGGATGAGCGATAGGACCACTATTATTTTCTGTATACATAAATGATCTGGTGGAGGACAGGGTGAGAAGCAGTCTACGGTTGTTCGCTGATGAAGCTATGGTATACGGGGAAGGTGTCAAAGATGAGTGACTATAGGACGATACAAGATGTCTTATACAAAATTTCTAGTTGGCATGAGGAATGGAAACTGCCTCTATATGTAGAAAAATGTAAGTTAATGCGGATGAATAGGGAAAACAAACCCGTAATGTTCGGATATAGAACACAGTCACGTCCTTTAAATATCTGGGCGTAACGTTGCATATCGATATGGAATGGAACGAGCGTGTGAGGATTGTGGCAGGGAAGGCAAATAATCGACTTCGATTTAATTAGAGAATTTTAGGAAAGTGTGGTTCACGTATGGGAATCCCTGGAGGTAAGAAGACCTTCTTTTCAAGGAAAACTACTGAGAAGATCTAGAGAACCGGCATTCCAAACCGACTGTTGAACAACATACCTTTCGCTTGAGTACCACGAGGATAAGATACGAGAAATTAAGGTTCGTAAGGAGGCGTATAGATATTCGCTTTTCCCTCGCACTACTTGCGAGTTGAACAGGAAAGGAAATGACTAGTATTGGTACAGGGTACCTTTCGCCACGCACCGTACGGTGGACTGCGAAGTATGTATGTAGAGGTGGATATAGAAACAAAACGCTTCGTGTGGACATGTACCATATTCCGGATGCTTTCCGAGACAGAATATTATACATTTAATGTACATTGTTATTTATTTTCTATATCATTCAATACACCGTCAGGTCTACAAATGGTTCAAATGGCTCTAAGCACTATGGGAGGTCATCAGTCCCCTAGACTTAGAAGCTACTTAAACCTAACTAACCTAAGGACATCACACACATCCATGCCCGAGGCAGGATTCGAACCTGCGACCGTATCAGGCGCGCGGTTCCGGACTGAAACGCCCAGAACCGCTCGGCCACAGCAGCCGGCGTCAGGTTCACAGATGTACAACATTTTCTTCATGCGGAGTACCACAGCCGTATATTTGTTCAAGGACATTTTGAAGTTTTCCACCGCAGCTATATTCACAAGTATTAGATTTATTATATGTTGCACTGCTGGCCAATTTCGGCCTTACAAGCCATTTTAAACCGCAGCTGGTTTTAATCTGACGCTTGCACATCATGTTTTCTTGTGCTTGCTTTACAGCTGTCTATCTCCGCCGTTTAGTAACACGTGGATACCTACTGCGCTTCAGAATGGCCTGAAAGATCGAAATTGACCATTCGTGCAAAATATAATAAATTGAATACTTGTGAAAACAGCCGAGAGGGAAACCCTCAAAATGTACTTTAACATGTACAACAGTTAGTAAAAAATTACAGCATGCGCTCTTTCATAAAGCATCAATTGAAAAATGCGTTTTTTAACACATTCATCTCTAATTATCGTCATATCACGTTACAGCTGTTCTACGGTACACAGTCAATGTTCGAATATCCCACCGTCAACATAAATAGATTCTCGCACTCTTGGGAGAACATGTGTTACCTGTCGGAGTGCCTCTGCACGTTCCGTAACGAGAACAGCAGCTTCCATGATGCGGCCAAGCAGTTCATTCCGTGTATTCATCTTTCGTTTGTACATCTCACACTTCATCCAGCTCAATAAACAGAAATCTAATGTCGTAGGTCTGGCGGTCTTGGTGGCCAGTTAACCCTGGCCATATCAACACATTTTACGTAACGTGTATTGGCAAGGGTGAGTGGGTTCTATACGCCCACTCCAAAAAAATTTTAAAAAAAGAAACTTGTTCTTTTTGTTGACTTTCATTAACAAAATATTTTTAAAGAGGTACTGATATGTAAGTAGACTGAGAACCCAAGAATATCTTTTAGCACACACTTAGCAATACCAACGCACTTTCTAGAAGGTATACTACTAAAGGGGGTTACTTTATGCCCAACACAAAAATTAAAAAAAACTAATTTCGTTAATTTTTGTTAACTTTTCAAAGAGATATTCTTGTGTAAATGAGGGCTTCAACCTGAAAATATTAACTATGACATTCATTCATTGTACTAAGACTTAAATTTGTGGAGTACGTTTAGGTCAAAAATTTTAAACATCTAAGGAATCTTGTAGAATACTTCATTAAAAGCATCAAATATTTTTTTCAAAATTTTAAAACGAGAAGTACCTGACTAGATTGCAGTATTTTCAAAAGGTGGCCATAAAGTACCCTCCCCCCCCTTCCCTTGCTATTGCAGGAGTTAGTTGTGCTTCCACGACCAATCTGCCGATTAGGTAAAGTGCTGTAGAGATGTTCCCTCACACATCTGACGAAATGTGGAGGAGATCTGTCGTGCTGGAAATACATTGCAGTACAGGTGGCCAATAGAACGTCCTCGAGGTGTTCAACAAAGGAATTTTCCGAAAAATGTAAGTAAATCCCTCCCGTCATTCGCTCTTCTAAAATGACTAGACCTATCAACATGAAATGTGTACCATTCGTAATATAGCACATGTCCATTTGAAATTTTGCTTCAGATGAGCGTTCCTGTCGCATCCCTGAATATTCACCATTCCTCCTGGCACACTCTGTACTTCCACATCAACGAACATAGGAATTCCTGTATCCGTCTTTTCCTCTAAAGCCAACGGGCGGCAAATCTTTTCTCTGGAAACGGCACAAAACATGCGGAAATCTGGAGTCTCTCTCCTATTCGACTAAGGAATTTTCGTTGTGAGTTTAGCATATTCTTACGTTATGGAGGTTCACATTTCTACTTAAATGGAACGTACCCCCATCACTGAACACTAAACGTTAAAGGAAATTGTTATCTCCCATCTCCACGTCCAGAACGAGTTCACAAAACGCTATCACCATCACGAAGACTTGTATCAGTTCAATCCTATATCGTTTGAAACTCAAACGTTGCTGAAAAACACGCCAGATAGGCGTGACGTCACATGTGCTGGACTGCTGTTAGTACGGCGCAAAGATGATGGCACTTTGGGACATGCAGTGTATCGAAAATCGACTCATGCAGATTTATATTTACGTGCAAATAGCTGCCACTGTCTTTCGCAGACGATGACTGTACTCAGAACTCTAGTACACAGAGCACACGTCATTGCTGACGAGAGCAGTCTGGAGGACGAGCTTCTACACCTGAGAAGGTTTCTGAAGTCAACTGGTACTCTCCACAGCAGACACGTAAGGCACTACACATGAAATCAACAGTGGGCACAAGACACGGAAAGTTTTTAATCCGTGGCTTTCCTGCCATGCGTGGGAAGCCTTTCGTCAAAAATAGGACGGATCCTCAGTAAACACAAAGTGAAAGTGATTTTTCGCCGTCCACCAAAGAGTGGGTTCCGTTAAAGATGATTTGATGCTTCGGAAGCCTGGGGTTTGTAAGATCCCCTGTGAGTGCGGCCGTTCATACATCGGATAGACGACACGTACAGTCCAGGAGAGTTGCAGAGAGCACCGCAGGTACACCAGGCTCTTACAATCTAATAAATCTGTCGCGGCGGAGCACTGTATTGAAACTGGGCACTCTATGGTGTACGATAATGTCGAAATTTTAGCCTCGACTTCATCTTTCTGGGACTCGTTAGTGAAAGAAGAAATTGAAATACGGTTGGCGACGAATTTAATTGATGGAGATAGTGGCTTCAGCTTGGACAAATCATGGAATCCGGCAATTTCTGTAATTAAATCACAAAGACGTCGCGACGGTATGGCTCTCCGTGACACATCAATGTCACCTTGTGGAATGACTGTTCAGCCATAGATTTAATTTCCATGCATATATTGCATCTCTTTCCGCCTATCAACGTCTCTGGCGCCTTGTGTATCTTTGGCCGCATACGTAGTGGTTCGGTCCTCGGGTTTAAAAGGACGGAGCAAGTACTGGAGCGTTAGTCGCCTCAGCTCACTCTGAAGATGGCTGGACGGTATTCAGCCGAAATATTAGAAGGAGAAGCTGAATTTATGCGGCTGTACTCCCGAAACTTTATGGAACAGTCTTTACGCCGCGAAAACATGAAGATGCACAAATCTTCTTACTGTTTGTAGCGAAATATTTCAGTAAAACTTTCGTTCACTGTGTTTAATTTCGTCGAGTGTTCCAGTGGTCTGTTGAATTTTTCATTTTAGGTGAGAAATTGTGTGAATTTTTTGTGATATTGGTATTAGGTATGGTTTAGTAGTACTAATAAAATTACTTGCTTTCTTAGTAGAGAGCGAAATTCGGGATCACTGTTGTTAGTTCTTTAACAAGTTCTAGTGTTGTAATTGACCTTAGGTAACGCAGACGTTTAGTTTTTTCAGTAACTGTTAACATTTTACCATAAGTAGGAGTGTGGGCTTTGTCGTAGGTTTGTGAGTAGTGGGTTACGGTGTGAGAATTGTTCAAAGTATTTTCATTGAGGGGCGGGGGAATGCAGTGGGCATTCTAGCGAGATCCTCTCTAGGGAATGTAGAATCTGTAGTAGAAAAAAGTTGAAAAAGGAGCAGGAGCGTAAGATCTGTGCCCTTCAGGTGCAGTTAGAAAACGCAAAGGAGGAACTAAATTGGATGAGGAAGGTGAGGGGCTCTGGGAAATGGCAGTTGGTAAGAAGGCAGGTTTGAGGAGGAGGTATTCATACAGTTGTACTACGCGTATAACCAATAGATTTCACCAACTGCCAGAGTTTAGTGGAGAGGAGTCTGTTGTAGCTGTAGCTGTAGTCCTCAGCAGTTAGTGAGCCTAAGTCAGTTGCAAATTCTAACAGAAAGAAGACGGTTCTGCTGATAGGTAGTTCGTATGGCAGAGGTGTCGGCCAGCAGTTGTAGCAAGTATTCGGGAATAAGTACCAGGTCACCGGCATTGTGAAACCTAGCGCAGGATTGGCTCAGGAGACTGTTAACATATGGGAGTTATGTAGGAATTTTACGAAGGAGGATCAGGTAGTGACTGTGGGTGGGACTGGAAATAGTCTTGATAGGGATGGGGAGTATGATGTAGGTGGTGACCTGGTAAAGATACATAGCTATTCAAACTGGTAGCACTAACGTGCACTTCTTGCAACAGTTTCAGCGCTATGATCGGCCTCATCTTAATCCTACTGTTAGGAGCGTTAACATGGGGCTGGAGAAGGCGCTGATGGCGGAGGGCATGGCTGATATTGCAGTGGTGCCAGTTGAGTCTATCAATAGATCGTGTTTCACTAGGAATGGCCTGCAGCTCAATAGGTATGGGAAGGGGGGCTCGCAAAGGTTATATGACAATGTAATGGGTGGTGGTGGGATAACTCATGAGAAAATTCCTGTAGTAGTTGGTGTTACAGCTGCACCTTTTTTACTTTTAAGTCCGTTGATAGGTATCCTTGCTTAAAGGAAGTCCCTCTAACAATTGATCGCCTTCAAAGGAGGTCAGGTATCCAGGCAGTGAAGGAATTCGCATATTTCATCAAAATATAAGAAAAATTTGAGATAAAGTTAGTGAATTGCTTATAGATGTTGACTCTGACATTATTCGTGTATCGGAGCACCACTTAAATATTTTGACTATTCAGAGGCTTCCTTTAACAGGATACAGGTTAGCTGGCTCTTTCGCAAGGAGTTCTTTGCGGAGTGGTGGAGTGCCATGTACGTAAAAAAACAGTATTCAATTTGAGTCCGCAGACGTATTACGGCACTGCACTGAACAAGTATTTGAATGTCGTACAGGGCAGTTGAATTTAATAAAGCTAAACTTCTATTCTTGTTATTTACAGGTCCCCTAACTCTGACTTCACAACATTTCTTCTCAAGCTGCAAAAGGTTCTTGGTTCACTTTACAGGAAGTACCAAAAATTAGTTATATGTGGTGACTTCAATATTAATGTTGTATGTGACTGTGCAAGAAAAAGGATGTTGGAAGATCTCCTAAACTCATGTCTGATGCAGACTGTCTTTTTTGCAGCCAAGGTGTAGGGGAACAGTAGCACAGCCATAGACAATATTTTTATTCATTTTTCATTACTAGATTGGCATTCTGTTAATAAAAGGGTGAATGGCCTTTCAGATAATGATGCAAAAAATTATAACACTAAAAGGTTTTTTTACTCAAATAAAGATTATATATAATTATAAACTATGTAGAAAAGCTAATCCAACGGTAATAGAGAGTTTTTTAAACCTCGTTAACGAACAAGAGTGGCAGGATGTTTATAGTGCCGATAACATAGATGACAAATAGAATTATTTCCTTAATTCATTTCTCATGGTATTTGAAAGTCACTTTCGTTAGAACGTTCTAAACAGGGTTCTAGCAGTAAAAGACAGCGTGGATGACTGACTAGTGGGACAAGGATATCATGTAGAAAAACGTGAGATTTATATCAAAATGTTACAAGTAGTCACCATCGAGCTACAGTAGCCCATTACAAACAGTATTGCAAGGTGCTCAAAAATGTTACTAGGAAGGCAAAGAGTATGTGGTACGCAAATAGAACAGCTAATTCACAGGGCAAAATTAAACCCGTCTGTTCAGTTGTGAAGGAAGTGTTCGGCCAGAAGCAAAAGGTCGACGACATAAAATCAGTTCTTGGTGAAAATATTTCTGTTACTGGTAAGTCAGATATATGTACAGCATTTAACAATCACTTTCTGAGTATTGCCGTTTCTATAGGGAATCATATAAGTCTCTTACAAAATGCCTTTCCGACATTGATGACTGAAATACTCCTCTGTGATACTGACAAATAATTAAATCACTGAAGACTAAGGACTCTCATGGATTTAAAAAGCAGAATATTAAAGAGCTGTGCTGCACGTGTTAGCCCTGTAATTTTTCCTTTAAAAATGGTCAGTTTCCTGAACGATTAAAGTACTCAGTAGTAAAGTCGCTTCATAAGAAGGGAGAAAGGGATAATGTAGACAATTTCAGTCCTATTTCTATGCCATCAGTGTTAGCTAAAGTTATGGAAAAGGCTGTGTATGTACAGATAATTGATCATTTTATTTCATATAATTTGGTATCAAATGCACAGTTCGGTTTTAGAAGTGGTTTAACAACTGAAAATGCCATATTCTCTTTTCTCTTTGAGGTTCTGGATTGATTAAACAAAAGGTTTCGAACGTTAGGAGTCTTTTTTTTTTATTTAACTAAGTCGTTTGATTGTGTTGATCACAAAACATTGCTCCAGAAGTTGGACTGTTATGGAATATGGGGAACAGCTCACAATTATTTCACCTCTTACTTGAACAACAGAGAGCAAAAGGCTATTATTCACAGTGGTGGGAATGGCTGTGACGTAGGGTCTGAGTGGGGCGCAGTCAAACCGGGGATCGGTGCTGGGCCACTCCTGTTCCTCATTTACATAAATGATTCTAAAATATTTTTGTTTGCTGATGACACTAGCTTGGTAGTAAAGGATGTTGTGTGAAACATTGGATCTGTTTCAAATAGTGCACTTCATGACATAAGTTCGTGGTTTGTGGAAATTAATGTACCGCTAAATCACCTTAAGACTCAATTTTTACAGTCTGTAACACACAGTTCAACAAAACTCGACGTTTTAATTTTACAGAATGGGTATATGATTAGTGAAACTCAACAGTTCAAATTTCTAGGTGTTCAGATAGATAGTAAACTGTCGTGGAAATTCCACATTCAGGATCTTGTTCAAAGTCCCTGTGATTTTTACTATTCGAACGGTATCTTAAGTAAGTGATAGTTCGACACGAAAGAAACAGTCTGCTTTGCTAATTTTCATTCGCTTATGACGTATAGTACTATATTTTGGGGTAACTGTTCCCATTTGAAAGAATATTTTTGGCTCAGAAACTGGCGTTCGTCGGTTGACGGGCAGCACTATGGTTGTCAGTTCACACATACAAACGTCCCTCGCCTCATCACTGCTTTGGAACACACACACGTCACCTGCGACTTAGTATAGTAAGCATGGCGGCACAGTATTCGTTTGAAGAACGACGAGATATGGTTTTTGTTTATGGACTAACCGAGGGTAATGCTCGTGAAGCTCGACGGTTGTATGAGGAACGGTACCCAGCAAGACGCCACCCACACCCACAAACGTTCACAATTCACCGGCGAGTTGGCGAATCAGGCTCATTAGCGGGATATCATGGTGGTGCTGGAAGACCTCCAACACGACGGGATGCTGCATTTGAAGAGATTGTTCTCGAGCACTTCGAGGAAATACCTACGACAAGTACTCGAGGGTTGGAGACGACATGGGGGTCACTCATCGGTTAGCCTGGGAGGTTTTGAGGGATGGTGGCCAGCTTCCATTTAGTTTCCACCCTGTCCAAGACCTAAACACTGTGGCTGACTACGATCACAGGCTAGGGTTTTGCCGGTGGTTTCTGCGACGTGTTGCACGAGGTCCCGACTTCCCCGCCATTGTGTTGTTTACCGACGAGTGCACCTTCCATCAGGATGGCCTTTACAACACTCGAAATGTTCATTACTGGGCAAGGGGAAATCCTCATGTCAAGTACGTCCACGGACACCAGGAACTATTTTCACTCAACATTTGGGCAGGCATTGTCGGTGACCATCTGACTGGGCCGGTCCGTCTACCTCCTCGACTTACTGGGGCAAATTACCTTCACGTTTTGCAAGAAACTCTACCTGGCCTGCTCGAAGATGTTCCCCTGGACATATGGCTACACACGTGGTTGAAGCATGATGGGGCGCCGGCACATAACAGTCGTGCGCGGATAGTTAAATGAACTCTTCGACGGCCGGTTAATTGGCAGAGGTGCTCGTAGGACATGGCCCCCGCGATCACCAGACCTCACGCCACCGGTCTTTTTCCTGTGGGGATTCTTCACGGTTCTAGTTCACCCGCCTGGACGTAAACCACCTAGAAACGAAGAGGAATTAATGGATCGCATTCAACATGCCACCAATCACATCAGGGCAATGCCAGGAATCTTTGAAAGAGTTCGGCAAAACACCTTTCGACGTTACCAAGCTTGTGTCGCATCAGAGGGTCGCCAGTTGGAGCACCTGCTTTAAGTAAACAATGTACTAACTACAAAAAAGGGCCTACACAGTTTGTAAAAGACTTTCAGTACGCCAACTAACAGCTGTTGACGGGTTTGTTTATGGTACGTCTTATCATGAAACTTCAATGGATGTGTCGGGAGTCCGGCGGATTCGTCCCCAGTTCCCCAGAGCGGAAGGCTGGCGCGCTACCACCGAGCGTACGGCTGCCTTGGATACATCGCGATCTCCGGAAGGCAAGGCATTTGCGGTCATACGTTGTCCAGACCATCCGGCAACAGGGCAATCCCGCGGCCAATCGGAGCGCGTGGTGCCTAGTTTCCGTTGTTTAAAAATTGTGCTTTGTTGACCTACACAACATTAGTAACTTCGGTTCCTACTGGCATTAGCTATCAGGGTTAAAATTTTGTGACAATTTTTCTCCGCCCTGTATATTCTTTGCTGTAGTTTCTTGTTGAAAATATCCGCTTATTCCCAAGAAGTAACAGTTTTCACTCGGATAATACTAGGCACCCATTTTCAATAAGCTACCACAAGAACTCAAAATTCTTAGCAGTAATCCACGCGCTTTCAAATCGAAACTGAAGAGTTTTATCATGAGTCAGTCCTTCTATTCTGTCGAGGAGTTCCTTGATAAGTCAAGCTGATTCCTGTGTTATATTGTTGATTGCTTTTACACAAACTTATGGCCTGTCTTTTTTTTTGGGTTCATAAACATTTTATTTTATCGGTTATTATTATTATGTTATAATTTCATGTACTGACACGTTCCATGACCTTGTAGATTTGTTCCTCAGTTTGGTCCTACGCAAATAGACGTGTAAAATAAATAAATAAAAATAGATGCTTGAGAAATGGCTAACTCTCGGCTGGCACGACGAGCAGATACCCGTGGACAACATGCAAAAAGTCTGTTGAATGTGCTCTACGTCTTCCTTGAACACCTGTGGCGACTTGTGGATTTCTCCTCACAAAAACAACTTGTATCTTGAAATGGCTGATACAGTCGTAGAATGCTTTGAGCTGTAAGAGCTGACGTGCCATGCTCTCGACAAAGCTGATGCTGCACCGTTATAACTGCATTGTACGTGTTCAGATGGAGAACGCGAAACGCTTTTTATTTCTGTGTTATCATCATCTTGGTGCATGTTGGGTGAGGAACGAGCGCACCGTATGCGCCAGGGAGACCACTGCCGGCAGCCGAACGTGCAGCTTACAACTGTACCCGAGCTAAACCTTAGGTTTCGATGTGCTATGGTTGTTGATTTAACTCTAAGAAACTCGGGAAACGTGCCAACTATACGAATTGTTGTTTGGCTCAGGGCATCTGCAGTGTTCAAAATCCAATGGACAAAACGTAGTACTCATGAAGATAGAAATGTATTATGCTAACTGAACAGTGGTAAAACCGCGAAACTTATCTTGGCATAAATAAATCTGTATAAGCTGTGGCTGATTACTGTATTTGTTAATCAGACAGTAATTATAGGACGAACCTTCCGTCTCCTTGACTTTTACCTTTACTTTTATGACCGTCCTACACAGTTAACTAATACTCTAAAATACCTTGGAGTTATCCTCGATCAGCAGCTAACATACGAGGGTTGCCCAGAAAGCGCATTTTTTTCTCAGCCGAAAACATTGCTACGAATGCGAAACGTTACGTACGTATTATTTGAAGTCTCTTGAGTGAGCGCACCCAGTTTGCGTCACTTCTGACAGATAGCGTAGTTGAGGAGAGTTTCAAAATTGCGTCTGTAGGTGATGTACGTTACAAGCAACGTGCCGTCATTGAATTTCTCACTGCAGAGAAGGAAACTGTGGGGAATATTGACAAACGCTTGTGCAAAGTCTGTGGAGCATCTGCTGACGACAGAACTACAATTAATCGCTGGGCACGGAGGGTGAGGTCATCAGAAGGCGTTTTGGCGGAGCTCCAAGATTTGCAGCGGTCGGGGGGACCATCAACGGCTGTCACACCTGACATGTTGCAGCGAGCTGATATCATTCGCGAGGACAGACGTATTACGACTCGCCAGTTGGCGCTGCATCTGTCAATCAACAAAGGAAGTGTGGATGCAATTATCCGCACGCTGGGGTATTCAAAAGTGTGTGCAAGGTGGGTCCCGTGGTGTCTAACGGTGGGTCACAAATCGTACAGAAAAAAACATTTATCTTGGTATGTTGCAACGTTTTGAAGCTGAGGGGAAGGCCCTCTTTCCAGGATTGTGACAGGTGATAAACCTGGGTTCACAATTTTGAGCCCGAAACGAAACGACAATCGTTGCAATGGCGCCATTCCCACTCCCCACAGAAGAAAAAATTCAAAGCAACTGCTTTCGCCTGTAAGGTCATGGTCACCGTGTTCTGGGACTGTGAGGTGTGATTCTCACTGAGGCGGTACCATTAATTCAGAAGCATATGTTAACACATTAACGAAACTCAAGACGCGATTCTGGCGCCACAGCAGCGCAGGAGATTTTTTGCAGCAACACGACAACGCTCGGCCCCACACAAGTCTAACGACTGCTGAACAAATTGCAAAACAGGGCTGGACAGTGTTGTCCCATCCACCCTACAGCCCTGACCTAGCCCCCTCGGACTTCCACTGGTTTGGGTCATTAAAGGATGCCATTCGTGGAAGACACTGTGAGAACGATGAGGAGGTGGTTGACACAGTGAAGCGCTGGCTCCGCCACCAGGACGAGGACTCGTACCGACAGGGCATACACACCCTAGTTTCGCACTGGAGGAAAGTCACAGAATGGTGTGGAGATTACGTAGAAAAACAGGGTGTGTAGATAAAACACCATTCTTTCGTGTGTGTAATCCTCATTATGTTCGATAAAGAATGTTAAAGAAAAAAATGCGGTGCATTACTTCCTGGGCAACGCTCGTATAAACGTCACCTACTAACCATCCCTAACCATCCAACAGAAAGCCCACAATGGGCTAAAACTGCTAACTGGCCGAACATGGGGATTACACCTGGCCACTATTCTCCACGCTTACAAAACCTTGATCTGACCGATCCTCTCCTATGCAATTGTCACATGGATATTCTCCCACCAGAAGTTCTATAATGCCCTGCGAATCCTTTAATGTGTCGCACTGCGCCTCTCTTTCTGCATCCGTTTACCTTCCCCCACGTGCATCCTCTACCATATCATCAAATTCCCACCCCTCTTTACCCATGGCGAACACCTCTGCATATCCTACACTAGATTCCAATAAGACTATTGTTTCTCCACTGATCAACAATGCTGCCGTGTTGCCGCCCCTTTACAAACACGTCCCACCATCTCTACGCCTACACACACTCCGTATCCCTTCCCAAGGCAACTTCAACCGACTGCCTCTCCCAGACAATGAGATACGGCCCGATATTTATCCGTCCTACCAACTATAACTCTTACCCACCTATCCCACTTCATATTGGGGCTCCTGTCTCCTTTTCCCTCTTCATCTCTCTGCATCCCTTTCCTCTTGTTATCGCTGTCCTACCCACACACCAAATTCCTCCATCCCTTCTGTCTTCCCACTGTCCTGCCCAACACCTACCTTCATCTCCATAGTTTCCACCTAACGGACCTCTATACTTTTGCACTCAAACCTGTCAGCCCTATAAAACACACTTTTCCCTCCGCAAATCCTCTTGTCCCAGTAGAGGTTCATTAGCTTTTAAGTGGGAGTCCAGTGCTGTTTATTAGATGTGTTTCTAGATATGTTTTTAAATGTACATATGTTTGCTGTTATCTTTTAGTCCTCGATCTTAATTTTTGAGAAATAAAGCATACTTAATGTTCTTTGTATAAGCACCAACAAAATTATTCATGCTTTTTATAGTTTTTAAATCCAGCTGTAAACTTACAACTTTTAATAATACTTGTTGTCGTCTTGCCTGACGACCAGAATGTTACACTGCTGAGAGTCCATCACATGCCCATATGGGCCGAGAGGGATGAAAGTAGAACGAAGGAAAAAAACCGTGTTTATTCGAATTATTTAATCCATCCCCACGGAACTCAACCACCATTATCTTGAGTAAAATAATGTAAAAATGTAACAATTACGCTTAGCTGAATGAAGCGTATCTGCAAGACCCACTTATTGTATCCAGAGGCGCCCGCCAAGATGACAAAAGAAGCGGTATAATTTTAAATCTCAATAAATTATGCTAACCGTAACTCCAGGAGGCGTAATAAACGTATATACTCTAATAATTCGTTCCAAGACTACTTCGTTGCTTGTCAATCAGAAACAAATATATACAGTACGAACGACAGCATTTGAGCAAGCGCCAAGTTAGCTGTTTATTCACCAACAGATCATTTTGCAGTGGAGTTAGAGATATTTTAGCGCAACAATAACAATAATTTCGTGTGGCTCAATGGCCTAGAGCTAGTCTTTCAATTAGAGGGCACTTCATGGACTTGCGGGTCCCCAACGTACCCCAACAACCCTACCGCGGAATGGGGACCAGCAGTTTAACGTAGAATCCGCCCCTCACGAATCTTCACATGTTTGAGAGGTGAAAGGCAGACTTAGAAAATAGGTGAACCGACCAGGATTCGATCCCTCCACCTTTCGTTTTCCAGGCACTTGCTTTACCACTAGATCATGTGGGCATGAATTATCTGCAGGTATAATTGAATCAAACACTATGTTTCATTATTTATTCACATCTTAAGTCTGTGATAACAGGGTGATTCACGAAGATATGAAAATGTTTTAATATGTTATCCTACTAGCAAAACTAAAGAAAAAAGTTCCTGTAAACATAGGTCCGCAAATGTTTAGTTACAGAGTTACGGCTAATGAAATATTTTGCCTGAAATTTAGCAACTTCGATAGTATGAAGTCATCGCAAAACCATACAAGGTTCAAGTAAAGCATGATTTCCATTTATTTTCTTGTTACTGATATGGTGAATCTAATAAAATATGTCCCAGACGTGTATCTGCAGTACTTTTCCAGAACATCCAGAGAAGCAAACACGATATTTCGTAATTTTTTTAAATTTATTAACTACTTGGCCCAATTTGTGTTTTTTTTTTTAATTCCAGACTATTGCACAAAGCTTTCAACAGAAGTTGTAGATAATTTAATTGTGGAAAAATGATGGTAATATGTTAACTGAAACTGTATGGTTCAAATGGCTCTGAGCACTATGGGACTTAACTTCTGAGGTCATCAGTCCCCTAGAACTTAGAACTATTTAAACCTAACTAATCTAAGGACATCACATACATCCATGCCCGAGGCAGGATTCGAACCTGCGACCGTAACGGTCGCGCGGTTCCAGACTGTAGCTCCTAGAACCGCTCTGTCACCCCGGCCGGCGAAACTGTATAAATATGTCAGATAATCTGCTTTTATTAATACCATAGCACACGTGAATTCATGTTAAACCGGAAAAAACTAAGCTCAATGTTAAGGAAGTTGTATAGTGTACATAAAATTTCACAATACATTGACAATAAATGTTCAAAAATGTCTCCACCGAATTCAATGCATTTAGCTGAATGTGTATGATCAGATTTTGTTGCTCGTTTCAGTTTCACGAAGTTGTTCTTAATTTCGTCTATTGCATTCATAATGCGTGCGAAATTAAAAACAACTGTGTGAAACTGAAACGAGCAACAAAATCTGTTCATACACTTTCAGCTAAATGTATTGAACTCGGTGGAGACATTTTTGAATATTTATTGTGAATGTATTGTGAAATTTTATGTACACTGTACAACTTCCTTAACATTGAGCTTAGTTTTTTCCGGTTTAACATGAATTCACGTGTGCTATGGTATTAATAAAAGCAGATTATCTGACATATTCATACAGTTTCGCCGGCCGGGGTGACAGAGCGGTTCTAGGAGCTACAGTCTGTAACCGCGCGACCGTTACGGTCGCAGGTTCGAATCCTGCCTCGGGCATGGATGTATGTGATGTCCTTAGATTAGTTAGGTTTAAATAGTTCTAAGTTCAAGGGGACTGATGACCTCAGAAGTTAAGTCCCATAGTGCTCAGAGCCATTTGAACCATACAGTTTCAGTTAACATATTACCATCATTTTTCCACAATTAAATTATCTACAACTTCTGTTGAAAGCTTTGTGCAATAGTCTGGAATTTAAAAAAAACACGGCGTCGGCCGTTCCGCTATGGTTACGTTGGTTTCCACGTGTATTCCACGAGAAGGTACTGTGAGCTTTACCTCCGATAAAACAACGCGACACGTGCAGCTCGGATCTCTTGAAATTGAGCTTAGTTTTTTCCGGTTTAACATGAATTCACGCCGACCGGGTTGGCCGATCGGTTCTAGGCACTACAGTCTGGAACCGCGCGACCGCAAAGGTCGCAGGTTCGAATACTGCCTCGGGCATAGATGTGTGTGATGTCCTTAAGTGTTGTGTCGGTATCTGGGCCGACACCGTGAAGTTGAGATGGCTGAAAAGGCAAGCTAGACTAACGCAGACGGGCGTGAAGTACTGGAACAGGATACGTAATTAATGTTAGGAAGAAAAGTACGGAGCAGGTTTAATACTTAACTTTAATATCATTGTGGTACATCGATCTTGACGATACACTGGAGACTTTAAGTACAATCCTGTATGGCTAATGGCGCCTTGCTAGTTCGTAGCCATTAACTTAGCTGATGGCTATTCTGTCTCTCGGCTAATGAGAGAGAAAGGCTTCGTACATCTGGTCTGTAGCTAGGTTCTCGTACAACTGGGGCGAGTGCTCTCTCGTATCACGCGACCTGCCTTGGTGGTGGCGCTAGGTCTGCGATTACACAGTGGCGACACGCGGGTCCGACATGTACTAAATGGACCGCGGCCGATTTAAGCTACCACCTAGCAAGTGTGGTGTCTGGCGGTGACACCACATTCCTCCCCCGCAAATCGGCGAACGGTTGTGTGATAAGGCTTCCGCCCGCCGTGGGGAGGACCACATGTTGACGTATGCGATGAGGTGGGGAGCCTAACAACAGGCGAGGCTGTGCCACCCGCACCCGGCCATTCGGTCCGAGGGGAGCTAGGAAACGCCTGAAAAACTAGTCCAGGGTGCACGTCAACATGCGGTGTATGCGCCCGTAAAGAGACAGGAGGGACCGAAGGATCAACCTCCATTGCGTCGGGGTAGCCGACGCGCGATGACGTCACGTGGTCCGGAGCGGGTGGGAGTTCCATGGCGGAGGACAGCTGGTCACGGGAAGCGATCGGCGGCGCGTGACCCTGGGAGGCGCTTGGCGGCTGCAACGAAGCGTCGAATGCGGGCGGCGCCGGCGGGAGAACAAGCGGCGGCGGCGGCTGCTGCTGCTGCTGCGGCGGCGGCGGCGCGTCGCCATTGGGCAAAATGGAAGGCATCGTCGGTAACACCTGGGGATGAGGCGAGCCAGTAGATGGGTCCCCAGGGCGCTGATCGGACGGCACCGTCGCTGAAAGCAGACGGGGAGGGGCAGAACCCGAGCGACGACAGAGGCGCAGCTGATTGAGATGTCGACGCACCTCACCAGAGGCCCCCAAAACCAAATACATCGCGCGGCCGAGGCAGCGAAGAATGCGCCCTGCTAGCCAACGCCGTGAACCTCGATAGTTGCGATAAAATACAACTTCGCCTGGAGCAAAAGCAGGAGTCTGCCGCTGCACAGGAACCTGATGCGGCGGATGCAGCAAAGACATCAAGGTGCGATGAGGACGACCGTGGAGCAACTCAGCCGGCGAGCCACCATCGCGGGGCTGAGAGCGATACGAAGACAAAAAGAGCAACAATGCGTCCTCCCGAGAATGCGACTCTTTCAATTTCAACATCTGTGACTTGAAAGTCCGGACCAATCGTTCAGCGGCACCGTTGGACTGAGGCGAAAACGGCGCGGATGTCAGATGTTGAATACCATTGGCCTGGCAGAATGACTGAAATTCTGCGGACATGAATTGTGGGCCATTGTCGGAAACAATAGTCTGCGGAAGACCTTCAAGGCAAAAGATAGCAGACAACGCTTGGATGGTGGCGGAGGACGTCGTGGAAGACATCCGGACAACAAAAGGAAAATTACTGAAGGCATCGACCAGGACCAACCATCGAGCATTCCAGAAGGGACCAGCAAAATCAATGTGCAAGCGTTGCCAAGGGGAAGTGGCTTTTGGCCATGCAAAGACTTTCCGCGGCGGTGCGGACTGTTGTTCGGCACACGCCGGGCACGAAGAACACATATTCGTAATCGCAGCATCGATTCCGAACCAAGTACAGTGCTGACGAGCAAGTTGTTTCGTTCGCACTATACCCCAATGTCCTTGGTGAAGAAGCCGTAAAACAGAGGACTGTAACGAACGTGGGACCACGACTCTGGACTGATCATTATCAGAACGCAACAACAAAACACCACGTCGAACAAAAAGTCTCTCCTTGTGAGCAAAAAATCGGCGAACCAACGGATCCTCGATCCGAGACTTTGACAAAGGCCATTGCGTAGCAACAAAACGTAAAACAGTAGCAAGGACAGGGTCAGCAGCTGTGGCTGTAGCGACACGACGAAAATCAATCGGAAACGATTCGACCACTTCATCGGTTTCCGAATCAATGAACATGCAAGCAAGTTCGGAAGAATCGAATGCTTTATCCTCAGCAACAGGCAAACGGGACAACGCATCGGCGTTTCGGTGCTTAGCAGTGGACCGATACAAGATATCGTAGCGGTACTGCGAGAGGAAAATAGACCAGCGAATGAATTTCTGCGCTGTACGTGGAGGTACAGGCTTGGTCGGATGAAAAAGCGATGTCAAAGGTTTGTGGTCTGTGATGATGGTAAAGTGACGACCATACAAGAAATCATGGAACTTAGTAACACCAAACACGAGAGCCAAAGCTTCTTTCTCTATCTGTGAATAATTTCTTTGCGCAGACGAGAGCAATTTGGACGCAAAGGCAATAGGGCGATCATGGGAGCCAACTTTGTGCGCAAGCACAGCACCGATCCCGAAATCCGATGCATCTACCATCAACAAAAGGGGTTTCTGGGGATCGAATGGCGTAAGGCAAGTATTAGAAAGCAACGCCGATTTCAACTGGCGAAAGGCGCGTTCACATTCCGTCGTCCAGACGAACGGAACACCTTTACGGCGTAAGCGATGAAGCGGAGCTGAAATGGAAGAGGCATTGCGCACAAATTTATTGTAATAATTAATTTTACCCAACACACTCTGTAGCTGTTTCACATTTTGAGGGGAAGGCAATTCTTGTATGGCACGGAGGTGCTCTGGACTCGGATGTATGCCTTGGGCATTAATGACATGTCCCAGGTATGGTAAGTCACGAGCAAAAAACACACATTTGTCCTTCCTCAAGCGAAGACCATTTTACCGCAAGACCTGAAATAATGTTCGTAAGTTCGCAAGATGATCGTCTTCCGTCTGTCCGGAGATCACTATATCGTCCAGATAGTTTGCTGCAGTAGGGACCGACGCACAAATAGTTTGTAAATATTGCTGAAACAAGGCAGGGGCGGATGCACACCCGAATGGCAGTCTTTTGAAGCGGTACAATCCAAGATGCGTGTTAACCACCAATACGCGCTGGGATTCGTCGTCCACCGGTATTTGCAAGTACGCATCGGCCAGGTCCAACTTTGAAAAATATTTTCCCGGGCACAGTTTAGCAAAAAGATCTTCCGGGCGGGGCAAAGGAAAAGTAGCAGTCACTAGCTGTGGATTCACTGTGGCCTTGAAGTCCACGCAAAGTCTCAATTTTCCGGAAGGTTTTGGCAAAATTACTAAGGGTGAGGCCCAGAGAGAAGCTTGCACACGTTCAATTACACCCTGTGATTCGAGATCGTGTAACGTTCTTGCGACCTCATCACGCAATGCATGGGGAACATTGCGCGCCCTGAAAAATTTCGGTTGCGCGTTGACCTTCAGTTCTAAATGTGCTTCATAGTTTTTAGCGCAACCTAAGCCCGGTGCAAAAATGTCTGCAAATTCGTCACACAGCCGAGAAACACTGTCTGTAGGCACAGTCTGATTCACTGATAGGACCTGATTTACAATAGACATGTGGAACAACTGAAATAAATCTAGACCAAACAAGTTCACTGCAGAAGAAGAACGAAGAACGTAAAACGACACAAGTTTTGTTTGTCCCTTGTATGTTGCAAGAAGGCTGCACTGTCCTAACACAGGAATTTTCTGTCCGGAATATGTAGTTAGCTTAACATTTGCGGAACGCAACGGAGGTTTGCCCAGTTGTTTGTACGTGTCGTGATTGAGCAATGAAACTGCAGCTCCGGTATCGAGCTGGAATGGTATCACTTTGCCTTCAAAGTCTAAGTCCACAAAAAGTTTATTGTCCCGCTGACGACAAGAGCGACTGTTTTGTGCAATTTGAATAGACACTGGTACAGAATCACTTGCTAATTGACGTGATTTCCGGCGACGTCGACGCGCAGTTTTTGTGGGACGAACACAGTTACTGTTAGAGAAAGTGTCACTGGACGAAGTGGAATTAACGACATGAATGTCCATAGGCGAAGGTCCACGAGCCTGAGTGTCCTTGGTTCGATTCCGGCGCGAAGCAAAGGGCCTGGAATGATTGTGATTGTCTGATCTGAGCTTTTTCTGGCAAACACTTTGAACATGTCCTTTCTTATTGCAGAAAAAGCAAATAGCTTGGCGTGCCGGGCAATGTTCACGCGAATGTCTAGCAGCACACCGCGGGCACGATTTCACTGCATTTGTGTGCTGGCGCGGCACACCTGGCTTAGCACGCGGCGGCCGCTGTGTCGACGTGCGCAAGGCCCGGTTACCGGGCCGCGCAGCGCGTCCAGCGGGCCGGTTAATGTTACACACGGCTGGCGAAGTTTCAAAAGATTCCTGAGCAAAGTCAAGTGTGTCCTGTCTATCCAGTATGTCTATCACTTGTTGAAGGGAGGGATTAACTAGTTTCAAAATTTGCTCCCGTATGCGAACATCAGAAACGTTCTGTGCAATTGCATCACGCACCATTGTATCTGAATAAGAAAGACCACAGTCACATTCAAAGGCACAGTCCCTAGTAAGTCCTTGCAATGTTGCTACCCACTCCCTATTAGTTTGACCGGCCGTACGTTTTGTACGAAAAAACGTATACCGTTTTGCAACCACATTAACTGTTTCTTTGAAATAGGCATCTAATGCAGACAATTTCCTCGTAGGACAGAGTTGCTACGTCGCGTCGGGGAAACAATTTCACTATCACACGGTATGTGGACACACCGACACAAGAAAGCAAAAACGGCTGCCGCTCTTTACCTTGAATTCTGTAGGCTGCTAGATGAAAGTTGAACTGGCGAGACCACTCGTGCCAGGTCTCATCGGCTGCCACGTATGGTCGAAAGGGAGGTGCAACAGCGTTTAGTGGCAGCGGTAGCGAAGAAGCGGCGGCGGCCGCATCGGTTTGAATGGTACGTTGACCCTGGACGAGCTGTCCAAGGGCATCCAGTAACGCCTGCGTCTGCTGATTCTGCAAGCGATAAAATTCGGACAGTACATCTGGAGAATGTGGCGAAGCCATGACACAATTAAATGTAAGCAATCAGAAAGAACTCTTTTATCTCGTCGCCAATGTTGTGTCGGTATCTGGGCCGACACCGTGAAGTTGAGATGGCTGAAAAGGCAAGCTAGACTAACGCAGACGGGCGTGAAGTACTGGAACAGGATACGTAATTAATGTTAGGAAGAAAAGTACGGAGCAGGTTTAATACTTAACTTTAATATCATTGTGGTACATCGATCTTGACGATACACTGGAGACTTTAAGTACAATCCTGTATGGCTAATGGCGCCTTGCTAGTTCGTAGCCATTAACTTAGCTGATGGCTATTCTGTCTCTCGGCTAATGAGAGAGAAAGGCTTCGTACATCTGGTCTGTAGCTAGGTTCTCGTACAACTGGGGCGAGTGCTCTCTCGTATCACGCGACCTGCCTTGGTGGTGGCGCTAGGTCTGCGATTACACAGTGGCGACACGCGCGTCCGACATGTACTAAATGGACCGCGGCCGATTTAAGCTACCACCTAGCAAGTGTGGTGTCTGGCGGTGACACCACATTAAGTTAGTTAGGTTTAAGTAGTTCTAAGTTCTACGGGACTGACGACCTCACATTTTAAGTCCCATAGTGCTCAGAGCCATGAATTCTCGTGTGCTATGGTATTAATAAAAGCAGATTATCTGACATGTTCATACAGTTCCAGTTAACGTTATTACCATCATTTTTCCACAATTAAATTCTCTACAACTTCTGTTGAAAGCTTTGTGCAATTGTCTAGAATTTAAAAAAACAAATTGGGCCAAGTAGTTAATAAATTTAAAAAATTACGAAATTACGTGTTTGCTTCTCTGGATGTTCTGAAAAAGTACTGCAGATACACGTCTGGGACATATTTTATTATTTTCACCATGTCAATAACAACAATATAAATGGAAATCGTGCTTTACTTGAGCCTCGTATGGTTTTGCGATGACTTCATACTATCGAAGTTGCTAAATTTCAGGCAAAATTTTTCATTAGCCGTAACTCTGTAACTAAACATTTACGGACCTATGTTTACAGGAACTTTTTTCTTTAGTTTTGCTAGCCTAGGATAACATACTAAAACATTTTCATATCTTCGTGAATCACCCTGTTATCACCGACTTAAGATAAGATGTGAATAAATAATGAGATATAGTGTTAGATTTAATTATACCTGCAGATAATTCATGCCCACATGTTTGTTGACTTCTAATTATGTTTTATTGTTGTATTGTCTTGCCTAATGATCTAGTGGCAGTTCCGCTTCGAGTGCCGAGCGGGAAGGTTGTTGTTTATTTCACTTGTCACAGCTCGTTAGTGCTGTTCAGTCTGCCGAGTGAGTCGTAGCGCCTCCGCTTCGCCTTACTGTCTATTTGTGTTCGTCTACTTGCAGCGGCGTAGGCCGTTCCGTTATGGTTACGTTGGTTTCCACGTGTATTCCACGAGAAGGTACTGTGAGCTTTACTTTCGATAAAACAACGCAACACGTGCAGCCCGGATCTCTTGAAATCCATGATTGGCTTGTCGATACAATTCGTGTGAACTCTGATCAGGTCCACACCGCTTATTTTGATGCAGACGAGTACGTTTTTTACGTGAAATTTATGGATCCTCTTCACGTTCAAAGAGTATTATCTCGACACGGTTCTCACGTCCCGTTCAAGCATCGCGATAATTCCGTTAGTATGGTGTCACTCGCCGATGCTGAAATCCAATACACCAATGTTCGAGTGTTCAACCTCCCGCCGGTAGTTGATGACAACTTTATAAAGGACATATTAACTCCTTAGGGAAACGTGAAAAACGTCCGCCGTGAACGCTGGTCTACTCACCACAGATTACTGTGTTATAGTGGAATTCGTTCCTTGGAAATGCATGTCAAATGCAATGTTCCATCACATTTACAAGCGTGGGGTTGCCGCGTTCGTCTCATGTATACTGGTCAAGAGGGAACCTGCTTCCTATGTAATGAAAGTGAACACATTCGGTCTGATTGCTCGCGGAGGTTTCTTGTATTAAAGCTGTCATTACTGCAGCGTCGCAAATTGACGGTTGCTGATCTTGTTCCTTCCCCTCCCCGCCCTCGGATCTACTTCTGCTTCGGATCATAATGAACGTACAGTCAGTTTCGATAATCGTGTCAATGCTTTCCCGCCTTTACTTCCGCGACAGGTTCAGCATCCTATTGGCCACAGGATAGAAACTGTCGCAGTGACAAACAAGACACGTCGCACTGAGGATGGTGATAGTGAGGATCTGGCTGTGCCGACCTACTCGATGGTGTCCCCTGCTCCTCTCGATGCTACGATACCTCCCGTCCGTGATACAGTGAGTGGCGAGGAAGTTATCTCCAGCATCCCTCCTGCTCGCGAAGTGGCTCCTTCTGAGCTGTGTGTGGAGAGGGAGCCGAGTCCCCCCCTTCGTCTTCATGTCCGCCGTTACAGTCTGAGCCGATGCAATATCTTCCTGCTCCTTCGTCTTCAGCCACCGACGGTTTCCTGAATTTGTCGACTATAGTTACCCCCGAGGAGAATAAAATTAGCGACCAAGTACCACCTGTTGCATTGGCAGTTCCACAGAATGCTTCCGTTTTAGTGACTGGGACTACATTATATGACCCTAATTCTGAGGGGCAGGAAGCTGTGCCTATGACGCCTCCCACACCTCCGTCTGTAGAGGCCGCCATCCGACAGAAACAGCGTATACAATCTGCTCTTGTGGTGGCACGTAAGAAATCTAAGAAAAAATGTTGCGATGACGTGGGTTCTGGTCCCCCGATGTCAGTTTCCCCTGTTGATTCCGCAATGGACCTTGACTCTCAGCTGTCTGCCTAATTCTGCTCAGACGTTCCGTACATCCCTGTACAGCTGTGACCAATGACCGAAGCCTACACGTTCCTTTCCTTAAACTTTAATCTTGTGGAATCAGAATTGGGATTGGCTTCGCTGCGTCAGTTCATTTATGGTTCATGTGCAGACATAGTCTTCTTACAGGAGGTGTTATTTAGGCATTTCTCCTTACCTGGTTTTCGAGTGATCTGTAATGTAGCACCCAATATTCTGCGGGAACCGCCTTATTCTTTCGCGAAGGCATTCCTATCGCTGAGGTGGAAACATTTTATTCTGGCAGGGACATAGGTTGTCAGCTTTTTAATATTACCTCGGTTCTTTTATATCCTCATTCTGGCACTGATCGTGCAGTGGATCGTTCGCGTTTTTATAAAGAGGATAGTGTTTATTTGTTGCGTAAGAGTACTCCGAGTATTCTGTAGGGTGGTGATTTTAACTGTGTATTTCGTCCTACAGATCAATCTCCAAATTTTAATTTCTGTCGCGAATTACATGAATTGGTCCGCTCCTGACGCCTGAAAGACGTCTGGATATGTAAATACCCGACGTTAATTAAATTTACTCACTTTACTGCGACTTCTGGTAGCCGGTTAGACAGGTCACACTGCCTGCGCGATTGCATTCTTAATGTTGAAGGTATCGAAGCTTCGTTTACGGATCACTGTGCTGTGACTATCTCCCTCAATCGAGAACGGCAACCAGTTAAATTGTTTGGCACTCCGTGGATGTTAAACGTCGCTCACCTAGCTGACCCCTCTGTCGACGACGTGATGCGAGCCGTGCGGGAGCGCACTCTAACTGGGAAGCACTCCTCTATCCTTGACCGGTGGACACAGCTGGCAAACCGAGGCTCAGGCAAACTCTGATGCCTTTTTGTGCCGCCAAAGCGTAAGACTTTCGGAGAACTTACGAATATTACTATTCCATCCTGCGTGAGCTTTATGATGCTGCGGATCACGCTCCTCTGCGAATCGCGGTAGTTAGGCGTGTAAAGGCAAAATTGTTGACGTTGAAAAGAATACAAATGGAAGGGTTGAAAATGTGATCCAAACCGAGATCATTGGTGACGGAAGAACTGACTGCCTTATATCATTTGCTACGGTATCAGACCCGACGCCGACGAGTTGTATACATTCTCTCACGACAAATAATAAACGCATCGCATCGGAGCAAGCTGATATGGTGCGTGTCTTTCACCAATACTATGCAGACATCTACGACGTCGATGAGTTCAGTGCAACCCTTCCCACTCACTAGCCAGCATTTTGGATACAACAATTAATGAAACGCTATTAGCTGCGTTTCAGCCTGAGGAAGTTTACAAACTTATTGTGGGATCGCCTTCTCAAAAGTCTCCGGGACTGGATGGACTTCGCAAGGAATTTTACGTGCGCTTTGGGCTTCTGTTGAGTGCTACCTTTACGACTCTTTTGAACGAAGTGTTACAGGGTAGAGTGGTACCGACCTCGTTCAAAGTGGGAAAAACTGATTTAATCCCGAAACGCCCTGGAACAGCTGCTCCTGATAGCTTTCGCCCAATTACTTTTTAAACTTTGATTATAAACAGTGGCGAGGGCAGTTAATAGTAGGATGTCGGCTCTGATGGGAATGACTGTTGCCAAACATCAAAGCTGCGTACCTGGTCGTACCATTCTTACTCCTGTAGTTGACTATCGCGACGTGTTTCGGTTACTGCTGTCACGTCCGTCCCTTGTGCCCTTGCTTTCCTAGACTCTGATAAGGCATTTGATCGTGTTAACCACGACTTTTTTCTCCGGATTCTGGAGGCAGTTGGTTTTGCTGTTGACACACGGCGAGTGCTCTCAAATCTCTTTACGGGTATTTCAGCTTCGGGAGTTGTTAATGGCCAACTGACGCGCCCGATAAATATCCGTCGGGGAATGCCTCAAGGAAGCCTGCTGTCATTGACTTTATTTGTGTTGTCTCCGGAGCCTCTACTTCGGATGCTACCATCCCAGCTGAAAGGTTGGACGCTGTTCGTGCATACGCGGATGACGTGATGGTTCTACTCCACAACTCTGCAGAGATGCCTCGACTGATGGCTGTCATCGACGATTATTGTCGTAGTTCGGTTGCTCTACTTAATGAAGGTAAATGTAAGCTTCTTACTTTGGGAGTTTTTGATGGTGCCGTTGTTCCATGGACTACTATGGTGGATCGGCATATGTCTCTCGGTATCATCATTGATCGTTGTCCACTCAGAATCGCGATGCTCAACTGGAAGTCTGTTACGGAAAAAATACAGGGAGCGATACAAGAACATGAAAGGCGTTCTCTTACTCTGCTCCAGCCCCCCCGCACCCCCCCCCCCCACTCCCCCCTGCGTGCCCGTGTGTTAGAATAGGTCCAAGGTATTCCTGCCTGTCGTAAGAGGCGACTAAAAGGAGTCTCACACCTTTCGACCTTTATGTGATGGTCCACTGTAGGGTTTGCCCTGCATTTTTCAAAATTTTCCCGAGGAGCGAGCCAGTTGGGGAAGGGCGCCTTACAAGGTGCATGGTGTCCATCGTGCATTGAGATCTTCAGACCCGCTCATCCTCCATCTCTTGAGCGAGGACACCTTCCTGGGTGCGTTTTCCTCCATGCACTATGCAGTGTCATTTTCTGCGCCGACGATGACCATGGAATTCTTTGCGCCTCATATCCAGCACGGTAGCCAGTCCGTTGTGGTGGGGCCGCCATATACACTGTTGGTTGTAGTCCCCTGGCTACACAGGGATCACTCTGCTAATGCCTGCGCCGTAAATCCCCACGTATCCCAAGGATTAGATGCTCGTCACCCTGGGACATCGGGTCTCCCGGCAATTGCCATCCTGCCAGGTGGACTTTGCTGCGGCTCTGTGGCGTCCGTGGGGAGGGCCCCTTGTCGGAGTGCGTGGCATCATGGCGGATGACACGACATGAAGCGTACTACGTCATCTCTTGCTGGTGATCCGCCGCCAGCGGTCTCTAAGCGGGCAAAGTCTAACTTCAATGCTAAGAAATATAACCTCATATCGTTCCCCTCCCTGGCCACACCATGCGAGGAACAATGGGCTAAGGATGGCAGTGAAGCTTATTCGCCTCGATACCTCGTATGTTCGTGTCCATGAAGCCTCAGTTTTTTGTGGAGCATTACGAGGACAAGTTTTTGGGGACGTGGAGGGCTTGTCCAAAATGCGCTCTGGGTCAGTCTTGATAAAAACAGCATCCTCTGCCCAGTCACTGGCGTTACTCGCTTGTGACAAGTTGGGGGATGTTTCTGTTACCATCACGCCCTACAAGAGCTTAAATATGGTCTAGGCGATGATATTCCGCAGGGACCTTCTTTTGCAGTCTGCCGATGAGCTGCACGCCAATTTAGAGTGGCAAGGTGTTCATTTCGTCCAGTGCGTCCATCGGGGTCCAAGGGATAATCAGGTTGCCATCGGTGCCTTCGTCTTGGCCTTCGTGGGTGACACATTGCCCGAGAAGGTCAAGGTGATGGTCTACCCCTGTGACGTCAAGCCATATATCCCTCCCCCCATGCGGTGCTTTAAGTGCTAGAAGTTCGGCCATATGTCTTCCCGCTGTACTTACAGCGCCACATGATGAGATTGTGGACGTCCATCACATCCCAATGATCCATGTGCCCTGCCTTCCATCTGTGTCAACTACAGAGAGCATCATTCACCTTGCTCGCCAGGCTGCAGGATTTTACAAAAAGAGAGGAAAATCATGGAATATAAGACCCTGGACCGACTGCCTTACACTAAGGCTAAAAGGAAATTTGAACGCCTACATCCTGTGACTACAAACTCCTCTTACGCCGCAGTAACGAGAACAGTTGTCGCCCCATCAGTTCCTCACATTCCTGTCGCCTCTCAGAACCAGAAGACTACACCTGCCCCCTTGACTGTGAGGGGGGGGGGGGGGCACTTCCCTCCCTGTTGCACTCGCACCACATACTTTGGGAGCAACATACCTTCAACAATCGTTCACACTTCTGAGCCAGAGAAGCATAAGTCTTCTTGGGCTCCTCTCGCTAGGAAGGCGTCCCTTGGGTCACTCCCTTCCCAGGTTTCTGCTAGTGGGAAAGATGACACCCACCAGTGCCTGAAGAGCCCAAAAGCAGCTGGTCATAGGGCTTCACGCTCATCCTCAGTCACAGAGACTGAATCAGTGAAGACCTCCCAGCTGGGGAAACTCAAGGAGCAGCGAGAGAAATCCAAAAAGAAGATCCCTCAGACCAAGGGAACTGCAGTGGCACCCACACCACCGCTACCTACAAGCTCTGTGTCTGTGGAGGAGGTGGAGATTCTGGCATCCGCTGAGGACCTAGATCTTTCCAGACACTCAGACACAATGGATATAGACTGCTCAGGCAAAACGTCGGTGGCAGCAGGTGACCCTGAGGTGTAAACTGCCTCACTGAATGTTCCATGCCTTCCCAGTCTCATGATGACGTCATCCTCCAGTGGAATTGCGGCGGTTTTTTTCACTGCCTCGCTGAGCTGTGGCTACTGTTAAGCTATACACCTGCTTTCTGCATTGCGCTCCAGGAAACCTGGTTTCTGGCAATGTGGACCCCTGCCCTCCATGGCTATAAGAGATACTATAAGAACTGTAGCGACTATGATTGAGTGTCAATTGGAGTTTGTGTTTCTGTCCGAAATTCAGTCTGTAGTGAACCTGTGGCCCCTTCAAACCCCTTTTGAAGCTCTGGATGTCAGAATAAGGGCAATGCAGGAAATAACTGTCTGCAATGTAGATCTTCCTCCAGATGGTGCAGTATCCCTGAATGTATTAACTGCACTGATTGACCAACTCCCTAAACTTTTACTACTTTTGGGAGATTTTGATGCCCATTACCCCTTGTGGGGTGGTACCGTGCTTACGGCCTGAGGCAGAGATGTCGAAACTTTAATGTCTCAGTTCGACCTCTGCCTCTTAAATACCGGGGCCGCCACACATTTCAGTGTGGCTACATGATAGTTACTCGGTCACTGATTTATCAATTTGCAGCCCAGAACTTCTCCCATCTATGCACTGGAGAGCACATGACGACCTGTGTGGTAATGACCACTTCCCCATCTCCCTGTCACTGTCCTGGCTTCAGGCCCACAGACACCAGCCCAGATGGGCTTTAAGTGGAAGTGGGCTAAAGTGGAAGTGCTGGCTGGCAGCACCTCAATGCCCTCCGCTGCCAGAGCAGCACCAACTGGGGTGCAGATCGCTCTACGCTGCTGGAGCTCTATAAGGCCCTTGTTCAATCGCGCCTTGGCTATAGGAGTCTGGTTTATGGTTCGGCGACACCCACAGCGTTTTGTTTACTCGACTCAGTGCACCACTGTGGTGTTTGTCTAGCGACAGGAGCTTTTAGGACGAGTCCAGTGACCAGCGTCCTTGTGGAGGCCGGAGTCCCTTCATTGCAGGTTAGGCGTGTACAGTTGCTGGCCAGTTAGGTTGCACACATTCTTAGTTCTCCTGCGCATCCAAATCACCATCTCCTTCTCCCACCCACGGCGGTTCATCTCCCGCATCGGCAGCCCAGGTCAGGGATTCCAATTGCAGTTCGTGTCCCTTCTTTGCAAACTGGAGTCCACCTATACTTGAGGTCCATTCACGTACACCTCTATGCTGTACACCCAGGCTGCAGCTTTGCCTGGACCTTCCACATGGCCCTAAGGACTCAGTTAACCCTGCGGCTCTCTACTGCCACTTCCTCTCGATTCTTCACATGTACTGAGGCCACAAAGTGGTTTCCACCGATGGCTCGATGGCTGATGCTCACGTTGGCTTCGTGTGTATCCATGGAAGACATATGGAACAACATTCCTTGTCCGATGGCTGCAGTGTTTTCACTGTTGAGCTGGTGGCTATATCTCGTGCTATTGAGCACATCCGTTCATGCCCTGGGGAGTCGTTTCTTCTGTGTACTGACTCCTTGAGCAGCCTGCAAGCTATGGACCTGTGCTACCCTTGTCATCCTTTGGTAGCGACCATCCAGGAGTCCATCTATGCCCTGGACCGGCCAGTCGTTCCGTGGTGTTTGTTTGGACTCCAGGTCACGTCGAAATCCCAGGCAACGAATTTGCCGACAGGCTGGCCAAATAGGCTACGCAGAAACCGCTTATGGAGATCGGCTTCTCTGCTACTGACCTGAGTTCAGTACTACGCTGCAAGGTTTTGTGGCTTTGGGAGACGAAATGGCGTAACCTCAGCACTCACAACAAACTTCGTGCCATTAAGGAGACTACGAATGTGTGGCAGTCCTCCATGCAAGTCTCTCACAGGGACCCTGTGATTCTCTGCCGGCTCCGCATTGGCCATTATTGTGTGACACACGGCCACCTCCTGCGCCGTGATGACCCACCTCAGTGTCGGTGCGGCGCCCGGCTGACAGTGGCCCATATCTTGGTGAGTTGTCCTTCTTTGGCTGCCCTCGGACGGATTTTTCAGTTACCGAACTCGTTACCATTAACTGTAGCTGACAAGGCCTCAACGGCTAATTTAGTTTTACATTTTATATGTGACAGTGGGTTTTATCATTCTGTATAAATTTTAGCACATGTCCTTTATCCCTTTGTGTTCTCCACTCTAATGCTTTTAGGGTGGATGTTTTAATGTGTTGCAGAGAGGCTGTCTTTTCCTTTTTATTCTCATGGTGGCCAGCCACGGTCATCTGCTGTCTTGTTTTTACCCCTTCTATCTGTTTCTTGCTTCTATCTGTGGTTTTATTTTCCTATTTTGCCCATAGTAGTGTTGGTCGTCCTTCTGTCGTTCCTCCGGTTCTTCCTTTCTCCTGTTATGGTGCTGTATGTCTCCTTTCTTTTCTTCTTTCCCTTGTGCAGTTATTTTACCGGGAACAAGGGACCGATGACCTCGCTGTTTGTTCCCTTCTCCCCCCCCCCCCTGCCCGTCTTTTAAACCATCCAACCAATTACTCTGCTCCATAAAGTCCGAAGACTGGATACATTTGTCTTAGGCAAAGGCTATTACGTGGCCCAAGTTTATCCGCTTCCCTCGGTGATGGCGAAGAAACTACAGCAGCTGTCTGGTCGTTTCTTATGGAAAAGCCATATCTTTCGCTTCGGTATGAGGTGGTCACGAAGCCTCGTTCCTTTGGAGAGTTGGGCCTGGCTGACATATGAAGGAAGACGCAGATGCTATATGTGCGACGTACTGTTTTGATAACACAAGAAACCCTCACATTCATGTTTATTTCTCTGTGTCCGTCCTGCTAGTTTTGAACCCCCTATTGATGTTGGTCGCATAAATTATAAGTTAAAACACATTCGTGTTTCTATCTTGCAGTTAGCTATTTAGTGACTGACGTTTTATGGAGACCCGTCCTCACAATGAAATTCCTACAGACTCGTTGGAAAGCAGTTCCTTGTCCGAACCTCGTTGAAAGAGGATCGCCGCAAACAAACTGGGCGACAGTTTGGTACAATATCGGTCTTCCAATTTTGCCGATGCGCGTCGCGTCCTCTTGGTATAAGATAGTCAGTAACTAGATTCCAACGAACGAGCGACTTTTCCATATTGGTCTTAGCGACACGGATTTACGTAGTCGTTGTACGGCTACAGATACGATTCGACATCGCTTTACTTGTGGAGGCCATATGGCAAATTGGTCTTGGATTAGGACGCAATTGGCCTTCCTTACTCGATCTTCTGAGACTTTACGGACATCATATTGCGTCCAGATTCTTCCTTCTTTCCACGGTCGAAAACCCATACCGCTATGTGATTACTGGGACACTTCGTTCATTATGTTGTAGAATGCGAGGGGGAAGATCACATGAACTTCATGCAGTACATGATCACGGCCTATTGGACATGCTTGCGAATGCCTCCATATCGAGACCTCTTCGCCAACATGTTGAATCTTGTTTTCTGTCAGCAAAGAGTTGGTTAATTTCATTTTTCTGATGATAGGTGTTTTTCTTGTTATGTATGTTTCCCATCTGATTTGCTTCGCCTTGTTCTCTCCCAGTTTACCTGCTCGTTTTGTTTAGTGTTGTGACTCAGTGTCGCTCGAGTTCTACTGTACAATCTGAATAGATGTATGTATACACATGAACGTATACACTCCTTGAAATCATATTGGAATTTTTTTTTGTTTGCTATTTAGAATATAATCTGATTCGTTTGTGTTTCTGCTATTAGATTCTATTTAAAAACTAATATATATATAATAAATAAATATTCAACAAAAAACTAAAAATATAAACTAAAATATTGTTTATATATATCATGAGAGTTAGGTGATGGTTTTTCGGCTATGTTTTCGGTTTTTTTCCTTTCTCCTTCTATTATTATTTTATCATAATTAATTTTGTTTTCCATTTGCAGCTTGAAGAAACTACAGCAGCTGTCTGGTCGTTTCTTATGGAAAAGCCATATCTTTCGCTTACGGTATGAGGTGGTCACGAAGCCTCGTTCCTTTGGAGAGTTGGGCCTGGCTGACATATGAACGAAGACATAACAAGAAAAACACCTATCATCAGAAAAATGAAATTCACCAACTCTTTGCTGACGGAAAACAAGATTCAACATGTTGGCGAAGAGGTCTCGATATGGAGGCATTCGCAAGCATGTCCAATAGGCCGTGATCATGTACTGCATGAAGTTCATGTGATCTTCCCCCTCGCATTCTACAACATAATGAACGAAGTGTCCCAGTAATCACATAGCGGTATGGGTTTTCGACCGTGGAAAGAAGGAAGGATGATGATTTGACTATGGTCTACTGAAGTTTCATGATAGTACCAAGTCACAGTGATAATAAAACAGAAAAAAGTGGTAAAGCAAGTGCCTGGAAAACGAAAGGTAGCGGGATCGACTCCTACTCTGTTCATAGATTTTCTCTGTCTGCCTTTAACGTAGCTTTCACCTCTCGAACATGTGAAGATTCGTGAGGGATGACACACAGTTTGGATTCCAAGTTAAACTGCTGGAGTACACGAATACAAGTCCATAGATCGCCTGTATTATGCTGAGGCTCGCCAAAAGTATGAGAGACTCCAACCAGTGTCACTATCCTTAAATTTTGCCTCTGCTATTTCATTTCCTCCTCCTACCTCTTCCTTACCCCAGCCCCGTCCCCCTCTCCCTCCCATCCCCTTCAGTTTCCACGAACCTCCATCCAGGAGCCGCTCCCCCTCCCTGGCCGAAGAAGTGACCCCCGCCTTCGGCACCTTCCGGTGATCGGGCTCCCTCCTGGGACACATCTCTCCGGCGTCTCTCAGGCTGGAAGACTCCTACCACCACTCGGTCACGAGAAGCACCATCTCTGCGCCCCAAGATCGCCTGCTCTCTTTCGATTCCAGATCTTGCAGATGCCTGTTCTCCCTCTGCACCTTGCATCCTCCACCTCTGAAATAGAAGAAGAAGAAACATAAATCCCAAGACGAGACACCCCTGGTGCGCCAGGAGGAGCCATCTCCAACTCGCAACTTGAGTCTGACATTTCATTTATGGATGTCACCTCATCCTCGTCGGTGACGACTACTGCTCGAGTGACAACCTCCTCTCGGCTTCTTTATGTCTAACTTGGACTCTCGACACACGATCGTCCAGTGGAACTGCAACAGATACTATCGTTACCTATCGGAAATTCAACATCTTGTCTCTTCCTATTCTGTGTTCTGTCTTGTTCTTCAAGAAACACATTTCCATGACGACCACTCTCCAACATTTCGTGATTATCGGGCATTCTGTTGGAACCGTGCCAGCCTTGGGGTAGCATCTGGTGGGGTCTGCACTTTGGTTCACTCTGAGGTCGTTAGTGACTGGATCCCCCTACGTACCAACTTGGAAGTGACAGTGGCTCGAGTGCAAGCAACTCTGGCAATCACCATTTGCAGTCTACCTCCCTCCAGGTAGGCCACTTCCTCACACTGAACTGTCTACCTTAATCCAACAGCTCCCGTACCCGTTTCTTCTCCTAGGGGACTTCAAAGCTCAAGACCCACTGAGGGGGAGTGTCACTTCAACGGGTAGTGATCTCCTAACTGACTGACTTATCACAGACCTTGATTTGTGTCTTCTCAATGAAGGTTCTCCTACCCACCTAAGTGCCGCTCATGGCACCTTCTGTGCTATTGATCTCACGACCTCCTCCCCTCTCTTAGTGGCTTCCCTACATTGGTCTTCCCATGATGACCTTTGTGACAGTGAGTTTTCGGTGATTCTATCGTTAACCTGCTGCAGCCAAGCACACAAGGCCCCACATTGGTCATTCTGCAGAGTCAATTGACTTTTATATACGTCTACTGTGCACTTCGACACCTCCCTCTCGAATTCCATTGATGTAGTCGTACAAGGCGTCTCTGCAACTATTCATGATGCTGGCACTGCTGTCCCCCTATCCACAGGTCACCCTCGTCGTCGACCGGTACTGTGGTGGACCAAGGATGACACCGTCGCTGTCCAGGACTGCCAAAGGGTGCTGCATCGATTTAAGTGACACCCTTCACAGACCAACCAACGCTTTTAAGCGTCTCCATGCTCAGACTCGTTACCTTACAAAGCAGAGTAAAAGGTAATGCTGGCGCGCTGTTTCCTCCCTATCCATCACAGGTTTGGTCCAAGCTCCGTAGCCTTCTTGGCTGCCAATGTCTTAACCTCCAAGCTGCTCAGCACACCAATCCATTGGTCCTCACGGAACACCTCGCGACATACTCTGCGACGGCACTGGCGTCCTCTTCCTATTCCGCTGCGAGGGATAGCCGCGAGGTTTAAGGCGCCTTATCACGATCCGTGCGGCACCCCCCATCGTAGGTTCGAGACCTGCCTCAGGCATGGGTGTTTGTGTTGATCTTAGCGTAAGTTAGTTTAAGTTAGATTAAGTAAAGTATAGGCTTAGGGACCAATGACCTCAGCAGTTTGGTCCCACAAGACCTTACCACAACTTTCAACTTTCTTCCTATTCTACTACCTTGCTCTGGCAGAAATGCAGAGTTGAACAGCCCCCCCCGTGTTTCATCCCACACTGCGCTGAGCCTTATAATGCACCCTTCACTGAATGGGAATTGTGGCAGGCTCTTACCTCTTCCCGAGACACGGCTCTAGACCCGGATTCCATCCACAACCAGCTGATCCAACATTTGGACGTTCCCCAGAGGCAACATCTCCTCAGGGTTTCAACCGCATTTGGCTCGCGGGTGCTTTTCCGTCACAATGGCGAAACAGTATAGTTCCCCGTCCTAAAGCCCAGGAAGAACCGAGCGTCTCTCCACAATTACCGCCCAATTAGCCTCACGAATGTATTTTGTAAACTGCTTGAGAGGATGATCAGCTTCAGATTATGTTGGGTAATCGAATCTTGGGGCCTTTTGTACCCGTATAAGTGTGGCTTCTGGACAGGCCGCTCTCCAACTAACCATTTACTCTGATTGTAACCAGCCATCCGACAGGCTTTTGCTCACTACCAGCACCTTGTTGCAGTCTTCTTTCACTTAAATAAGGCATACGACATGGCTTGCCGCCATCACATTTTAGTTACCCTCCACGATTGGAGCTTCCGTGGTCCATTCCGATTTTTACACACGAGTTTTATCTCGCCTGCTCTTCCAGGTTCGAGTTGCCACTTTACTTAGCGCCGCTCAGATTCAGGAGAACGGTATCCCACAGGGTTCTGTGTTAAGTGTCACACTCTTCCTCATTGCCATCAATGGGCTCATGACCTCTGTTGGGCCTCTGGTTACCCCAGCATTGTACGTCAACGATTTTTGCATCTGGTACAGCTGCTACTAGGTGCCGGTTCCAAGGCGCCATCCGACGGGCCTCTGCGTGGGCCACCTCCCACGGCTTCCAGTTTTCTCCCTCCAAAACGCGAGTTATGCATTTTTGTCCTCGGCCTACAGTACACGCCGATCCAGAACCTTATTTAGGCGACCAGCTACTCCATGTTGTAGCACATCCCGTTTCTTGGGCCTTATTTTTGATAACAAGCTGACATGGCTGCCCCACATTCGCCACCTAAAGACGATCCACTGATGGTTGAACTGGTCCTCAGTTTCCTCCGTGAAAGTGGTTTTTAGTTCCAGATATAAGGTTCTACTTTAGTCTTGGAGCAGGGGTAGCTTGGTTGTGGTTGGGACTTCTTTTACAGTCTTCTCGGTCTGTGACCCCATGACCGCCCACTTTTTCCCTGTTCTTAGATCTGGTCTCACCTTTCTATGCCTTTACTGTGTGTATTTAATGTTCATTATTTTATAATTTGACTTCCCATACTGGATCCGTCCACTTTTAGCGGATCCTCTTTCTTCTGTGACTAACTTCGGAATCACGGGACTGCTGACCTCGCCTTTTGGTCCCATAACCCATCTCAATCAATCGATCAATGAAGGCTACAGATTATTGAACTTCAGTGTACGCCATACCTTAGATTTTGAATTGCCTAATCGTTGAGTGATACGTCGTGTACTGGTACCCAGGTACATAGAACAGCATCGATAATATACTCATCATCGCCTTCACGTATCGAGCGCTCGTACTGATTATGAACGCTAGGTAGACAGCCTGTCTCCCGTAACATTCGAAATACTCCGCTGATGGTCCGTGCATTCGGAATCCTCTGAGTTGGATAACGGACGCGATACTCGTTAATTGCAGCCGTAACATTACCATCACATTTTCCATAAATAAACACCATATCGACGTATTCCTCTGTCGGAAATTTAAAAGGCATCCCTGTTTCATGAATAATCTGCAAACTACAACAGTTACTATGTGGTTTAACTTAAATACAAAGTTGTTATTATGTTATTTCACTGAACAATACAGAACACTAACACGGTTCAAGTTTAGGAAACCACTGAAACAACTCACTAACGGTTGCCAACAATAACATAAACGTTTCTACATTCTTAATGGAAAGTAAACAAATTTACTTGTATAATAATCTTCGCTTCTCTGGATGTTCTGGAAAACTACTGCAGATATACGTCTGGGACATGTTTTATTAGATTCAACAGACCAATAACAACAAAATAGATGGAAATCGTGCTTTATTTTAACCTCGTACCGATTTGCGATGGCTTCATATTAGCAAACTTGTTAAATTTCAGGCAAAATCATTTATTACCCATAACTCCGTAACTAAACATTTGCAGACCTATGTTTATATGAACTTGTTTTTTAGTTTTGCTTGTAGAATAATATATTAAAATATTTGCATATCTTCGTGAATCACCCTGTATAATGCACTCACTGAACACCTTAAACACAAAAATCTTTCTGAATGACAGAATACGATGATTAACCTGCCCCTCCATTTGATTCTTTGTGCGTTCTAAAGTGTCTGTCAGCAAAACGTAATTAGGATCCCTCCATAATTGAGATTTTGAATTCAAATGACAAATAGCCGTTAGCATATTGTCACAGAGCTTGGCCACATAATATTCCAATAATATACCGGATTTTTACAATTAAAGTGGTGGTGTTCCGAGTGCTGTAGTGCGGGCTGTATAGATCGCAGGATTGTACTCACGGAGTGTGCTGAAGAAATAATAGTTCCACTTTGTGTCACTAGGTGAAAATATGGCGCTGTAAGCAGTTAGAATGTGGTACGAGTGCGGAAAAAGCGGAGGGACGATCAAGTGCATGATAATGGTGGCTTGATCGACAGTTGTTCTCAGTAAATCCGGTGTAATCAGAGCGATATATCGTTGTATGCTACCCTTCAGAGCAGAAAGAGCCTAGATACATCCCTCATAGACACGATCTTTTAGATATCTCCACAACCGGATGTCACATTAGTTTAGGTCGGGGCATCTGTTAGGTCACACGTCTGGATATTGCCTGGAGATGATGTGGTCATTACCGAGGGTATCTCGAAGCAAATCTTTCACCTGGCAAGCGACATGTGTGCACGAAAACAGTGGTGTGGACACAGTTGCGTTTTTGCAAAGCTGGAATCATTTGTTGCACAAGGAGGTCCTTGTAGCATGCAGATGCCACTGTACATGTAAGAGGCCTGCGAGGAGTCACCTAATCGTAGAAAAACGGACCGAGAATGAAGGAGCTTGTGGAACCACACCACAGTCACCACACCGCACAGCACAGTGGATGTTTCAAAAATGGTTCAAATGGCTCTGAGCACTATGGGACTTAACATCTGAGGTCATCAGTCCCTAGAACTTAGAACTACTTATACATAACTAACCTAAGGACATCATACACAGCCATGACCGAGGCAGGATTCGAACCTGCGACCGTAGCGGTCGCGCGGATCCAGACTGAAGCGCCTAGAACCGCTCGGCCACAACGGCTGGCGTGGATGTTTCTCTACAACATGTGGTGCAGTAGAAACCCATATGCGACAGTTCTGTGCATTCACGACACCATGCAGAGTAAAATGTGCCTCGTCTCTCCAAAGAATATTCCCCAGCCACATGTCACCCAGTCCGTTATTACAGTTATCTGCAATGATGATGCTTCTAAGACTATTGCGCTGGCTAGTTAAGTCAGTGCGCTCCATCGGAAACTGGTGTTCATCCACGACTACATGCACCAATGTTTGGGTACCGCGCGCAGCGGAATTTGAATCCCTGCCAGACGTCATGGACGTCGAAGACCCCTAGAGGTCTCTACACCATCGCGCCGTAAGCGGTGGCGGCGCGCGCATCCTGGCCTGCATTTAGTGTGAGGGCGCCACTGTGGAACACGTGGTTCCAGCGGCTAATAGCAGCGCCCCCGATACAGTATTTAAGCGCCTGCCTCTCGCTCAGCCAGATCATTGTAGGCAAAACCACCCCTTCCTTCCGCCTCCTCGATTTCTATCTAACCATCTATGGCCGTCCTATCGCCCTCACCCCCACCCTTAAGTACCTTGGCGTCACCCTCGACCGTCGCCTCTCCTGGACCCGCCCATTTCCGGACAATCCAAGCTGAGGCATGCACCCGACTCCGTCTCCTCGAGCTCCTTTCCAGCTGTAAGAGGGGTCTGGACCCTTCCACCATACTCCACACCTATAAATCCCTCATCCGTCCTATCCTCTGTTACACCCATCTGTCCTGGATCTCCGCCCCCCCCCCCTCCTACCTTTTACAAATCCCTTCAGTCCTCGAACGCCACGCTCTCCGCCTCGCCTATCGCATCCGTCTCCCCTCCCCCACGCAGATCATGTACGACCTAATTCCGTTCCCCCACCTCCTCCTTTTCCTCGAACAGATATGGATCCTCTACATCTCCCGTAAACTCGATCCTCCTCACCCACTTGTCTCACCCGTCCTCTCCCGCCCCCGCCCGCTGCCACGCCTGTATTCCCATGTCCCACCTGCTCTCCATCTCTCCACCCTCCTTACCCTCTCCCAAGGTGGCTTCCGACAGCTCCCCCTCCCTGATGATGCCCTCCTCCCCTCCATCTACCCCTCCTACCAACTTGGATCCTCCCTCCCTCTTCCTGTGTTTGTTCTTTTGGGCACCCTCTCTCCCTTCTCTCCCCCTTCCCTCCCTCCTCCCTTTCTCCCCACTCCTCCCCCAGGCTTCCCCTAACCCCGTCCCTCTACTCCTCCTCCCATCTCCTCTGCGATTGGCATCTTTACTCTCCCCTCTCCCTCCCCCTCACCCCTCTTCCCCTCTTGGCAGGTCCCCAGACTCGCACACGTTACGTGGACGTTCGCGCGCCGGAGATCATCGCCGTCAGTTTCTCGTGCGTGTGCCGTCGTGTTTGTGTTAGTGTTCACCGTCATACTCCAACGTTCACCTGTGCCGTCAAGTCATCAGTGTTTGTGCGCCGTGCCAACGTGTTTCAGTGTAATTTTTTCGTCGAGTGTGAACGGCTCGTGTTTTGTATTTTTGTGTCTACTGTTTTTTGCCCATCCATCTATCTATTATGTATCTTCTTTATGTTTTTTTCTCATTGTAAAGTCGAAGGCTGAAGAGCAGCGTACAATGCTGCTGACAGCCCACCTTTGTATAAGGTGTTTAAAATAACAATAACGAAAAAAAAATATATCAGCCAGCGAGTCTAATCGCGTGAGTCTCGACACATCGCCTCGAAAACAGACAGCGTGTTTATCGTTCTTTGTTTTCATTACTAGTGGACGTCTTGGATTTGTTTCGTTGTCTCTGTCACTCCGTTGCTTCTTGCGTGTTGTCGTCGTAAGGTCCCCCTCCATCGTCCGTCGTTGTTATGTGCCCGTCCTTTCTGTTCGTTTGTTTGTGCACGGGCCGCTCTCCGTTTGGTCCCGCCGCGCTTTCTCGGTCACCCCGCGACCGTTACGGTCGTGGTCACAACAGGTTACAGCAAAGGTGGAGTACTAAATTATCTTGAGCTGCTGCTTCATCTAGTAGATAATAGTCCATACTGTCATTTTCAAAAACCAAGCACGCTCGAATCCATTATTCACGCGTCATCATGCCACCCCCGGCAATATAAGCTCAGCTTTTTTAAAGCAATGGTTGACTGTGTTCTACCATAACCTCTTTGTGACTGAGCTACCAGCGCATAACTTAAAAAACTCGAATACATTGCTATTAAGAATGGCTACAGCGCTTCAATTATAAACAAACTCTACAAAGCAAAAATATGTAAAGATCAGACAGCTTGTCTACTGCAAATATGAACTATATACTCTTGCCATTTTAGGAAACTTTTCGCACGATCTGGCTAGACTCTTCCGAGGGATAGATGTTCGAGTAGTTTTCTCTTGAATTACCAATATTCAGTATTCAGAAATAAATACCTAAGTTCTTGCATGTACCTGCTCGAATTTGACGAATTTCACGCTGCTTACATCGACCAGACTGGCAGTACATTGAAATCCAGATTTTAAGAACATCTACTAAATAAAAAAGGCCAAGTAAAACATAACTCGGCGTTTGTGGAACATCCAACGTCCAGTGGCCATCGCCCTCCCTCATTGCAAAATTTAAAAATTCTCCACTGTGCTCAAAAAGGAGTAAAGCTCAACATCCTGGAAGAAATGGAAGTAGTTAAGCAGATTGGGAAAACAGACACGCGGCTCCTAAACCATCAGCTGGCTGGAATAAACCAAGTGTATTCTGACACTGAGAGATCATTGTTAAAGTTTAATAGCCAAGCGCTGGATGCTATGTAATTGAATCGTGCCAACTACTACATTTTTGAAAAGTTCATTTTTTTTAATTTCTAGTTTTTAAAATATACTCATTTTTATTTTTAGTTTTTACACTCAATGGGTGCTCTATATTATGCACACACCGACATATACTGCCACTGGCGCTTTTGCGTTGATATAACTTTACATTTTTAGCTAGAAGTCCCATTATGGTTTGGGAAATGAAAAATTATTTTTTAAGTTTATGTATTCTTAGTACAACCCAGTAATATACGGCTCCCACTGGCGCTCTTGCGCTCATGTAACTCCATATTTTTAACAAGAAGGTTCATTATTGTCTGGCAGTAGGATTTTTGAGATTGATTCTTCTAGCAGTCTTTGCAGTGAGGGACCTCTGTGTTTTATACAGGATGCCATATAGTTGAGACTGGCAGTTTTAAACGTTGATGTAACTATATATTAGGACTGATGATGTCAGATGTCAAGTCCCATAGTACTCAGAGCCATTTGACTATATATTATGTGGTGTCACCGCCAGACACCACACTTGCTAGGTGGTAGCTTAAATCGGCCGCGGTCCATTTAGTACATGTCGGACCCGCGTGTCGCCACTGTGTAATCGCAGACCTAGCGCCACCACCAAGGCAGGTCGCGTGATACGAGAGAGCACTCGCCCCAGTTGTACGAGAACCTAGCTACAGACCAGATGTACGAAGTCTTTCTCTCTCATTAGCCGAGAGACAGAATAGCCATCAGCTAAGTTAATGGCTACGAACAAGCAAGGCGCCATTAGCCATACAGTGATTGTACTTAAAGTCTTCTGTGTATCGTCAAGATCGATGTACCACAAGGAATGAGTAAAGTTAAGTATTAAACCTGCTCCGTACTTTTCTTCCTAACATTAATTACGTATCCTGTTCCAGTACTTCACGCCCGTCTGCGTTAGACTAGCTTGCCTTTTCAGCCATCTCAACTTCACGGTGTCGGCCTAGATACCGACACAACATTGGCGACGAGATAAAAGAGTTCTTTCTGATTGCTTACATTTAATTGTGTCATGGCTTCGCCACATTCTCCAGATGTACTGTCCGAATTTTATCGCTTGCAGAATCAGCAGACGCAGGCGTTACTGGATGCCCTTGGACAGCTCGTCCAGGGTCAACGTACCATTCAAACCGATGCGGCCGCCGCCGCTTCTTCGCTACCGCTGCCACTAAACGCTGTTGCACCTCCCTTTCGACCATACGTGGCAGCCGATGAGACCTGGCACGAGTGGTCTCGCCAGTTCAACTTTCATCTAGCAGCCTACAGAATTCAAGGTAAAGAGCGGCAGCCGTTTTTGCTTTCTTGTGTCGGTGTGTCCACATACCGTGTGATAGTGAAATTGTTTCCCCGACGCGACGTAGCAACTCTGTCCTACGAGGAAATTGTCTGCATTAGATGCCTATTTCAAAGAAACAGTTAATGTGGTTGCAAAACGGTATACGTTTTTTCGTACAAAACGTACGGCCGGTCAAACTAATAGGGAGTGGGTAGCAACATTGCAAGGACTTACTAGGGACTGTGCTTTTGAATGTAACTGTGGTCTTTCTTATTCAGATACAATGGTGCGTGATGCAATTGCACAGAACGTTTCTGATGTTCGCATACGGGAGCAAATTTTGAAACTAGTTAATGCCTCCCTTCAACAAGTGATAGACATATTGGATCGACAGGACACACTTGACTGTGCTCAGGAATCTTTTGAAACTTCGCCAGCCGTGTGTAACATTAACCGGCCCGCTGGACGCGCTGCGTGGCCCGGTAACCGGGCCTCGCGCACGTCCGCACAGCTGCCGCCGCGCGCTAAGCCACGTGTGCCGCGCCAGCCCACTAATGTAGTGAAATCGTGCCCGCGGTGTGCTACTAGACATTCGCGTGAACATTGCCCGTCACGCCAAGCTATTTGCTTTTTCTGCAATAAGAAAGGACATGTTCAAAGTGTTTGCCAGAAAAAGCTCAGATCAGACAATCACAATCATTCCAGGCCCTTTGCTTCGCGCCGGAATCGAACCAAGGACACTCAGGCTCGTGGACCTTCGCCTATGGACATTCATGTCGTTAATTCCACTCCGTCCAGTGACACTTTCTCTAACAGTAACTGTGTTCGTCCCACAAAAACTGTGCGTCGACGTCGCCGGAAATCACGTCAATTAGCAAGTGATTCTGTACCAGTGTCTGTTCCAATTGCACAAAACAGTCGCTCTTGTCATCAGCAGAACAATAAACTTTTTGTGGACTTAGACTTTGAAGGCAACGTGATACCATTCCAGCTCGATACCGGAGCTGCAGTTTCATTGCTCAATCACGACACGTACAAACAACTGGGCAAACCTCCGTTGCGTTCCGCAAATGTTAAGCTAACTACATATTCCGGACAGAAAATTCCTGTGTTAGGACAGTGCAGCCTTCTTGCAACATACAAGGGACAAACAAAACTTGTGTCATTTTACGTTCTTCGTTCTTCTACGGCAGTGAACTTGTTTGGTCTAGATTTATTTCAGTTGTTCAACATGTCTATTGTAAATCAGGTCCTATCAGTGAATCAAACTGTGCCTTCAGACAGTGTTTCTCGGCTGTGTGACGAATTTGCAGACATTTTTGCACCGGGCTTAGGTTGCGCTAAAAACTATGATGCACATTTAGAACTGAAGGTAAACGCGCAACCGAAATTTTTCAGGGCGCGCAATGTTCCCCACGCATTGCGTGATGAGGTCGCAAGAACGTTACACGATCTCGAATCACAGGGTGTAATTGAACGTGTGCAAGCTTCTCTCTGGGCCTCACCCTTAGTAATTTTGCCAAAACCTTCCGGAAAATTGAGACTTTGCGTGGACTTCAAGGCCACAGTGAATCCACAGCTAGTGACTGCTACTTTTCCTTTGCCCCGCCCGGAAGATCTTTTTGCTAAACTGTGCCCGGGAAAATATTTTTCAAAGTTGGACCTAGCCGATGCGTACTTGCAAATACCGGTGGACGACGAATCCCAGCGCGTATTGGTGGTTAACACGCATCTTGGATTGTACCGCTTCAAAAGACTGCCATTCGGGTGTGCATCCGCCCCTGCCTTGTTTCAGCAATATTTACAAACTATTTGTGCGTCGGTCCCTACTGCAGCAAACTATCTGGACGATATAGTGATCTCCGGACAGACAGAAGAAGATCATCTTGCGAACTTACGAACATTATTTCAGGTCTTGCGGCAAAATGGTCTTCGCTTGAGGAAGGACAAATGTGTGTTTTTTGCTCGTGACTTACCATACCTGAGACATGTCATTAATGCCCAAGGCATACATCCGAGTCCAGAGCACCTCCGTGCCATACAAGAATTGCCTTCCCCTCAAAATGTGAAACAGCTACAGAGTGTGTTGGGTAAAATTAATTATTACAATAAATTTGTGCGCAATGCCTCTTCCATTTCAGCTCCGCTTCATCGCTTACGCCGTAAAGGTGTTCCGTTCGTCTGGACGACGGAATGTGAACGCGCCTTTCGCCAGTTGAAATCGGCGTTGCTTTCTAATACTTGCCTTACGCCATTCGATCCCCAGAAACCCCTTTTGTTGATGGTAGATGCATCGGATTTCGGGATCGGTGCTGTGCTTGCGCACAAAGTTGGCTCCCATGATCGCCCTATTGCCTTTGCGTCCAAATTGCTCTCGTCTGCGCAAAGAAATTATTCACAGATAGAGAAAGAAGCTTTGGCTCTCGTGTTTGGTGTTACTAAGTTCCATGATTTCTTGTATGGTCGTCACTTTACCATCATCACAGACCACAAACCTTTGACATCGCTTTTTCATCCGACCAAGCCTGTACCTCCACGTACAGCGCAGAAATTCATTCGCTGGTCTATTTTCCTCTCGCAGTACCGCTACGATATCTTGTGTCGGTCCACTGCTAAGCACGGAAACGCCGATGCGTTGTCCCGTTTGCCTGTTGCTGAGGATAAAGCATTCGATTCTTCCGAACTTGCTTGCATGTTCATTGATTCGGAAACCGATGAAGTGGTCGAATCGTTTCCGATTGATTTTCGTCGTGTCGCTACAGCCACAGCTGCTGACCCTGTCCTTGCTACTGTTTTACGTTTTGTTGCTACGCAATGGCCTTTGTCAAAGTCTCGGATCGAGGATCCGTTGGTTCGCCGATTTTTTGCTCACAAGGAGAGACTTTTTGTTCGACGTGGTGTTTTGTTGTTGCGTTCTGATAATGATCAGTCCAGAGTCGTGGTCCCACGTTCGTTACAGTCCTCTGTTTTACGGCTTCTTCACCAAGGACATTGGGGTATAGTGCGAACGAAACAACTTGCTCGTCAGCACTGTACTTGGTTCGGAATCGATGCTGCGATTACGAATATGTGTTCTTCGTGCCCGGCGTGTGCCGAACAACAGTCCGCACCGCCGCGGAAAGTCTTTGCGTGCCCAACAGCCACTTCCCCTTGGCAACGCTTGCACATTGATTTTGCTGGTCCATTCTGGAATGCTCGATGGTTGGTTCTGGTCGACGCCTTCAGTAATTTTCCTTTTGTTGTCCGGATGTCTTCCACGACGTCCTCCGCCACCATCCAAGCGTTGTCTGCTATCTTTTGCATTGAAGGTCTTCCGCAGACTATTGTTTCCGACAATGGCCCACAATTCATGTCTGCAGAATTTCAGTCATTCTGCCAGGCCAATGGTATTCAACATCTGACCTCCGCGCCGTTTTCGCCTCAGTCCAACGGAGCCGCTGAACGATTGGTCCGGACTTTCAAGTCACAGATGTTGAAATTGAAAGAGTCGCATTCTCGGGAGGACGCATTGTTGCTCTTTTTGTCTTCGTATCGCTCTCAGCCCCGAGATGGTCGCTCGCCGGCTGAGTTGCTCCACGGTCGTCCTCATCGCACCTTGATGTCTTTGCTGCATCCGCCGCATCAGGTTCCTGTGCAGCGGCAGACTCCTGCTTTTGCTCCAGGCGACGTTGTATTTTATCGCAACTATCGAGGTTCACGGCGTTGGCTCGCAGGGCGCATTCTTCGCTGCCTCGGCCGCGCGATGTATTTGGTTTTGGGGGCCTCTGGTGAGGTGCGTCGGCATCTCAATCAGCTGCGCCTCTGTCGTCGCTCGGGTTCTGCCGCTCCCCGTCTGCTTTCAGCGACGGTGCCGTCCGGTCAGCGCCCTGGGGACCCATCTACTGGCTCGCCTCATCCCCAGGTGTTACCGACGATGCCTTCCATTTTGCCCCATGGCGGCGCGCCGCCGCCGCCGCAGCAGCAGCAGCCGCCGCCGCCGCCGCTTGTTCTCCCGCCGGCGCCGCCCGCATTCGACGCTTCGTTGCAGCCGCCAAGCGCCTCCCAGGGTCACGCGCCGCCGATCGCTTCCCGTGACCGGCTGTCCTCCGCCATGGAACTCCCGCCCGCTCCGGACCACATGACGTCATCGCGCGTCGGCTACCCCGACGCAATGGAGGTTGATCCTTCGGTCCCTCCTGTCTCTTTACGGGCGCATACACCGCATGTTGACGTGCACCCTGGACTAGTTTTTCAGGCGTTTCCTAGCTCCCCTCGGACCGAATGGCCGGGTGCGGGTGGCACAGCCTCGCCTGTTGTTAGGCTCCCCACCTCATCGCATACGTCAACATGTGGTCCTCCCCACGGCGGGCGGAAGCCTTATCACACGACCGTTCGCCGATTTGCGGGGGAGGAATGTGGTGTCACCGCCAGACACCACACTTGCTAGGTGGTAGCTTAAATCGGCCGCAGTCCATTTAGTACATGTCGGACCCGCGTGTCGCCATTGTGTAATCGCAGACCTAGCGCCACCACCAAGGCAGGTCTCGTGATACGAGAGAGCACTCGCCCCAGTTGTACGAGAATCTAGCTACCGACCAGATGTACGAAGTCTTTCTCTCTCATTAGCCGAGAGACAGAATAGCCATCAGCTAAGTTAATGGCTACGAACAAGCAAGGCGCCATTAGCCATACAGTGATTGTACTTAAAGTCTTCTGTGTATCGTCAAGATCGATGTACCACAAGGAATGAGTAAAGTTAAGTATTAAACCTGCTCCGTACTTTTCTTCCTAACATTAATTACGTATCCTGTTCCAGTACTTCACGCCCGTCTGCGTTAGTCTAGCTTGCCTTTTCAGCCATCTCAACTTCACGGTGTCGGCCTAGATACCGACACAACATATTATATGTTATGTCCGAATTTATATTTATCAGCATCCCACTGAAGTGTATTTTATGACTTAGATGCCGTACTTGCTTGGCATCCGAACATAGCATTGACACTTTGTTGGTAGTGATAGGTAGTGTAACAAAAAATGGCTCTGAGCACTATGGGACTCAACTGCTGTGGTCATCAGTCCCCTAGAACTTAGAACTACTTAAACCTAACTAACCTAAAGACATCACACACATCCATGCCCGAGGCAGGATTCGAACCTGCGACCGTAGCAGTCGCACGGTTCCGGACTGCGCGCCTAGAACCACGAGACCACCGCGGCCGGCGGTAGTGTAACAGTTCTGGTACTAATTGTAGCACTTCTGCTACTAAATGTACCTGGGTTCTCTCTTTTGATGCTAGTCAATTGTCAGGATGAGCATTACTGCAAAGGGCATTTGATTCTAAGGCATTATGTCAGGGTGAAAATACTAAATAAATTAACTTTTCTCTCTTAACAACATGTGGGCAGGGTGGGTTCTTCCTTGGCTCGGATATGAGGTAGAATGAAACAGCATTTTTACATCAGATAACTTTTATTGAAAGTTTTGTACAACTGTTTCTTACTGGATGTTCTGGCTCGGAGAGCGGCAGCTGTGTCGTTTGCGAAGCCTTCTGCTGCGGCAGCGGCGGCGGCGGCGTCTGATTACGCGTAGCGGTGTGTATCTCATGTCGCCGTCTCGCCCAGTTGACTGGAGACGCGCCTCGTGCGGTGGCCTGTTTAATTATTGCGAGCGAAGTCGTGCATCGGATGGTGATACCTTGGTTGTGGCATCCCAGTGTTTCTCTTCTCTAAGCAGCCGCGTGTGTTGTGCGTCGGCCAGCGGAGCGGCGCGGCGGGGGAAGGCCAGTGTCCAGGACTCGAACAACGGACTCCCGCTTGCCAGTCTTCGGCTGTCAGATCTTCATCCCAGCTCACAGGTGACTGCTGATGTGAGGCTGTCTCCTTCCCGTCCTCACGAGTCATCCGGGTACATAAAACTGAGACTTCAAATACCTTTTAACTTCTGTCTTCTGGCGCCGAGGCTGCGGCTTGCTATTCCATTACAGCGGCGGACTTGGTGCTTCTGTGTACGATGTAATCTCTTCCTGCATGACGGTCTTCAGCACCGAAACTGACTGAAAACAATTGCTACGCTTCTTCACTTCTTTGTCTTTTTCATCCCTCGTCTCTCGTCTGTCGGGCCCACTGTGTCTCGCGTATTTATTCACTTCAGTTTACTGGAGGTGAACGACTTCACGGTCATTGCCTCTTCTGTCACGTTGAGAAGCTTCTCGAAGAATCTTCTTAACGTCGGTCATTGGCTCTTGGAATGTAGGCGAGGGCCTTTGATCACATGTGACGACTGAGAAACACGTGAGTCGGTCATTGCCTCTTCTGTCACGTTGAAAAGCTTCTCGAAGAATCTTCTTAACGTCTGTCATTGGCTCTTGGAATGTAGGCGAGGGCCTTTGCTCACATGTGACAACTGAGAAACACGTGAGCCGGTCATTGCCTCTTCTGTCACGTTGAAAAGCTTCTCGAAGAATCTTCTTAACGTCGGTCATTGGCTCTTGGAATGTAGGCGAGGGCCTTTGCTCACATGCGACAACTGAGAAACACGTGAGCCGGTCGGGCGATGCCCTGACGGCTGAATCGACAGCGCCCGCTTATGTGGAACTTGCTGACTTCACGGTCATTGTCTCTTCTGTTCTGCTGTTCTGCCCGCTGTTTGCCAGTATTTAACTCTCTAAACTAAACCAAGTTTTTCATTTATATTGTAATTTCTACTTCACTTTGATTTCACTAATTTATTTACTTAAGTACCACTCAACAGTAGCTAGCACAGCACGATCTAGTTTATCGGGGCGATGGGGAGGGGTGTAGATTTTGGTTTTAGGGAGATTCAGGTATGCACAATGTTATTGGCTATAATACTATTTGGTACACTCAAAATTGCTAGTCAGAGCTCCCCTATGCACTTTTATGCTTTCTCATTTTTATGTACTTTAGTGTCCGCCTGCTTAGCCGAGTAGTAACGTCTTTGTCTACCATGCAGCGGCCCGGGTCCGATTCCCGGCCGGATTGGAGATTTTCTCAGCTCGTGGACGGCGTGTTGTGCTGTCCTCATCATCACTTAGCAAGTCGCTCGATGGGGATTCACCTGAAATAAGACATACACCCGGCGGCCGAACTTCCCCGGATGCGGACTCCCGGCCATCAGTGCCACATGATCATTTCATTTGCACTTAAGTTTTTAATTTTTATTCACCTGGATTGTTCTGGCTGTTAATGTAAACATTTTATCAGCAATGTTTAGAAACCAGTCACGTATACCCAAGATGTCTGGTGGTTTTCCTCCATTCCTCATACTAACCCTCTCCGCGCGCTCGGCGATAGGTTCCCTCGCTGGTGGTGCTGCAGCTATTGCTCGAACAGTCAAGAACACGCAAGCGCAGTTAGAAGAGGCAAGAAGACATAACCGCATGATTGAAGCCACAGCCATCAGAAAAGGACTATACTTAAAACCGTACAGGAAAGGGTTTGGTCCATTCATAAATAAAAGTCCATTAGCGGTCCTACCAGATCGACCACTCACAAATACTGATCTTCTTAAGTTTGTTAGAAAAAAAGTCAACATTCCAAGATTCCGTGGTGTGCTTATGTGGGATACATTAGCGAAGACTATGTGGAAAACTGGTGAATGTGGTATTGTGAATTTAGACGTAGCTGCAGGGCCCGGCACCCACTGAGGAATTACAACGATACTTCACTCACAGAAGACGTGTGTTCTACAATTTTCGGCTTTATCAGGACTTTAATAGACACCTATGCTGACATCTATGCATCGTGATTCTCTTGAGCTTCACAAAGAACAAGAAGCAGACTATATAAGGAGGAGCTTTCAACATTCCTTCGTCAGTTGAGGTTCAGATGCAATGTCGTGCACTTTGACGTTAAAAGAGCGATCATCTGTATTGCGTGCAAATTACTTCCCGCCAATTGATTTGAGCGTAATTTGTATAACATCAACTCTTAAAACATACATCTCTGCATTACCTGCGGCTTTTTTCTAAGTCATCTTATATCCTCCATCATTCACTCAACACTGCATCATCAGCGAACACCAGAAGATCCGCGTTTTCTAAACAATGCAAAGCCGCAGGTAATGCAGAGATGTATGTTTCAAGAGTTTATGTTATACAAATTACACTCAAATCAATTGGCGTGAAGTAATTTGCACGCAATACAGATGATCGTTCTTTTAACGTCAAAGTGCACGACACAGCATTTGAACCTCAACAGACGATCTGGAGGATAGAATAGTTGCAGAGCACAAGCGATTTACTGCACGCATACCTCTAAAAATGCTTATGAGATATTTTGAGGACATGAGGCAGATTATTAAGAACGCTAAACAGGAGCCGCGCGGGATTAGCCGAGCGGTCTAGGCGCTGCAGTCATAGACTGTGCGGCTGGTCCTGGCGGAGGTTTGAGTCCTCCCTCGGGCATGGGTGTGTGTGTTTGTCCTTAGGAAAATTTAGGTTAAGTAGTGTGTAAGCTTAGGTACTGATGACCTTAGCAGTTAAGTCCCATAAGATTTCACACACATTTGAACATTTGTTTTTGTTAAACAGGAACTCATTCTGGTACAGAGTGCGACTCATACATTCAAGGTGCTAAAGAGGAGAATATGATCACAATCAGAAAGATAATATGGAAAATGCCTCACATCAGTGTATCAGACGAGGAGCGTTTGAAGCTTTTAAAAGTCTTGAATTCCGGTATATTTCTATCACTGACATTTCGCTCGTGGGAGGTTTTCGAGTACCCGGTGTTACCGACCGCGAGCAGATAACCACGGGCTATTAAAACCTCTTCACAGCTAGAGACACCTATATTCATCATACTTACGCTTCTGACTGCAACTGCAAGTTACTAATGCCAAAGTCTACCTGAATTCAGAATTCTACCCATATAACAATTTACATCTGCAGTGGAATGAAAATGTATACAGTCTGGCATATGACATGTATACCAGGTTTCGTGCTTCTTACTAGGAAAATGCTGAAGAAGAAGGAGGAGAGTGTTTACGCAGTCCCAGGAAGTTCAAGACAGAAGTTCGTAATAGACTGCTCTAAACAAAACGAGATAATTAATTCTGGACCTATAGATTTGCGAACTGAATTTGAATCTTCGACAAATTTCCCAGAACACACTGCTGCGTATGCTCTAGTTCTACATGGCGATGTGATCAACTACTGCCCGCTCACCGGTGTTGTGCTACGAGCTGTATAAATGAACAGGTGCTGCACCATACCTAGAGCATTCCACAATGGCATCTCAAGGCGTGGACATCATTGCAGACGCTCGGGGTTTCCATGATGGTGTGTGTAGACGGTTCATATTTAAAGATGTTGCATTCTTATGGTACACAGAAGATGCAGGAATAAAAGACACATTCTCAGCAAACATAGCATCGCCGAGCTCCTTCAAGTATGTGAAACGTGCTAAGACGCGGAAGAGTGCAAAGACGTTAACACATTTCTACCATGGAATTCACTGGGATGACAAAGATATGGATGGCTCTTCAATTATTCGTCCACACGGACACCATCATCTACGTGAAGGGGAAGGAGAAGATCTCGTGGATGCGTCGAATCTTCAAGTTTGCTGCTATTCAAGACCTGGAATTCTATGCGTTTCCTGTTCCCCATCAACTCAAGAAGAAGGAGAAGAAGAAGAAGAAGAAGAAGAAGATGTGTGAAAATAGAATTGCTGTGTCTGCTTATGCAAATGTAAAATTACTTTAAAACTGGATGAGAAATAAATGAATTTTTACCTCACAACCTCTGTGTTCTTTTTTTTTTAACCCTGTTCCCGCTTTCACATTGTACAGTTTTAACCACATGCTATGTCTGTGGTTTTCTTCAAGCACGGGAGATATAATTTTAGACATATCTGCTATATATATTTGGAAGTGGACACGGTCACGTGCCTCTTGCTCCCATAACCCAATTCGTGCTGCATGATAGGCGTAATTCCATGCAACCATTCTATATACACACATCCAAAAATGTTTTGCTTCACACCAATTCCCACAACTCCTGAAGATAGACGTTGACTGTCGATATCGTATCACAGACACAGTCCCTTTGACTGTTCAGAGATGTCACTAAACCCTCCCAAAGATGTAAACAAAAATGCATGAGCAGCGCCTATTAGACATAGGGGCTCCGACAGCCAATCAGTTCCAGTCATTCCACCAGGAAGGAGGTACACGGCTCATGTTGCCTGTAGTTCAACCACGCCTAGATGTTCAATGCCGCGATTCGATCGCCAGGAAGGGCTCTCAACAAGGGAAGTGTCCAGGCGTCTCGGAGTGAACCAAAGCGATGTTGTTCAGACATGAAGGAGATACAGAGAGACAGGAACTGTCGATGACATGCCTCGCTCAGGTCGTCCAAGCCCTACTGCTGCAGTGGATGACAGCTACCTACGGATTATGGCTCGGAAGAACACCTGACAGCAACGCCACCATGTTGAATAATACTTTTCGTGCAGCCACAGGACGTCGTGTTATGATTCAAACTGTGCGCAATAGTCTGTATGATGCGCAAGTTCACTCTCGACGTCCATGGCGAGGTCCATCTTTGCAGCCACTACACCATGCAGCGCGGTACAGATGGGCCGAACAACATGCCGAATAGACTGCGCAGGATTGGCATCGAGTTCTCATCACCGATGAGTGTCGCATATGCCTTCAACCAGACAATTGTTGGAGGCGTGTTTGGAGGCAACCCGATCAGGCCTTAGACACACTGTCCAGTGAGTGCTGCAAGGTGGAGGTTCCCTGATGTTTTGGGATGGTATTATGCGAGGCCGACGTACGCCGCTGGTGGTCATGGAAGGCGCCGTAATGGCTGTATGATACGCGAATGCCGTCCTCCGGCGAATGGTGCAACCATATCGGCATCATATTGACGAGGCATTCGCCTTCATGGACGACAATTCGCACCCCCATCGTACACATCTTGTGAATAACTTGCTTCAGGATAACGACGTCGTTCGAGTAGAGTGGCCTGCATGTTTTCCAGACATGAACCCTAACGGACATGCCTGGAATAGATTGAAAAGGTCTATTTATGATGACGTGACCCACAGACCACTCTGAGGGATCTACGCCGAATCGCCATTGAGGAGTGAGACAATCTGGACCAACAGTGCCTTGATGAACTCGTATGCCATGACGAATACAGGCATGCATCACTGCAAGAGGATGTGCTACTGGGTATTAGAGGTCAGTCTGTACCACCACCTCTGAAGGGCATACAATGTGTGCTTGTCATGAGCATTAAAAAGGGCGGAAATGTTGTTTATGTTGATCTCTGTTCCAAGTTTCTGTACAGGTTCCGGAACTCTCGGAATCGAGATGATGCGAAACTTTTCTTGATGTGTGTACTTTATCTTCCATCTTCAAAGTCATATCCTTAATAGCACTCATCTACAGCAAAACTAATGTCATTTGTGACCTGCACAGCTTTTATATACACATACATACATAATGCAACAGGGGATTGGTTTTTTATAAATAACAACAACAAAGACGTATGGTGACGAATTTTTTTTCTGCGTTTGTTCTGTTCACACAAATACAAGATAATTCTTGAGCTACAATGTAGTCTTTGAGGTACAACATAGTTTTCTTGAGGTATAAATTGACTCTGCTATTCCAATGCAGAAACACTTTTAACTTACTCGGTACAACAGTAACACTGGTCGGAATTTTTTTTAATAACTCTACGCTAAAAACTAATGCAGAGGTACTTTCTTTACTACAACTAAATTCCACAGTCCCAGTACCATAGCTTTTACTATAATTCTGATGGACTGTGCACGCTTAGAATCTAATTTCAAACGCCCCAAAAGCAAACTTTTTACAATAACAATTCTGATGGACTGCGAGCTATATAGATATATATATACACACACTTAAAAACTGTTCTGACTTGGATAGCTAGCGGCAGATGGAAAACTTAAAAGCTATTCTACACTCCTGGAAATGGAAAAAAGAACACATTGACACCGGTGTGTCAGACCCACCATACTTGCTCCGGACACTGTGAGAGGGCTGTACAAGCAATGATCACACGCACGGCACAGCGGACACACCAGCAACCGTGGTGTTGGCCGTCGAATGGCGCTAGCTGCGCAGCATTTGTGCACCGCCGCCGTCAGTGTCAGCCAGTTTGCCGTGGCATACGGAGCTCCATCGCAGTCTTTAACACTGGTAGCATGCCGCGACAGCGTGGACGTGAACCGTATGTGCAGTTGACGGACTTTGAGCGAGGGCGTATAGTGGGCATGCGGGAGGCCGGGTGGACGTACCGCCGAATTGCTCAACACGTGGGGCGTGAGGTCTCCACAGTACATCGATGTTGTCGCCAGTGGTCGGCGGAAGGTGCACGTGCCCGTCGACCTGGGACCGGACCGCAGAGACGCACGGATGCACGCCAAGACCGTAGGATCCTACGCAGTGCCGTAGGGGACCGCACCGCCACTTCCCAGCAAATTAGGGACACTGTTGCTCCTGGGGTATCGGCGAGGACCATTCGCAACCGTCTCCATGAAGCTGGGCTACGGTCCCGCACACCGTTAGGCCGTCTTCCGCTCACGCCCCAACATCGTGCAGCCCGCCTCCAGTGGTGTCGCGACAGGCGTGAATGGAGGGACGAATGGAGACGTGTCGTCTTCAGCGATGAGAGTCGCTTCTGCCTTGGTGCCAATGATGGTCGTATGCGTGTTTGGCGCCGTGCAGGTGAGCGCCACAATCAGGACTGCATACGACCGAGGCACACAGGGCCAACACCCGGCATCATGGTGTGGGGAGCGATCTCCTACACTGGCCGTACACCACTGGTGATCGTCGAGGGGACACTGAATAGTGCACGGTACATCCAAACCGTCATCGAACCCATCGTTCTACCATTCCTAGACCGGCAAGGGAACGTGCTGTTCCAACAGGACAATGCACGTCCGCATGTATCCCGTGCCACCCAACGTGCTCTAGAAGGTGTAAGTCAACTACCCTGGCCAGCAAGATCTCCGGATCTGTCCCCCATTGAGCATGTTTGGGACTGGATGAAGCGTCGTCTCACGCGGTCTGCACGTCCGGCACGAACGCTGGTCCAACTGAGGCGCCAGGTGGATATGGCATGGCAAGCCGTTCCACAGGACTACATCCAGCATCTCTACGATCGTCTCCATGGGAGAATAGCAGCCTGCATTGCTGCGAAAGGTGGATATACACTGTACTAGTGCCGACATTGAGCATGCTCTGTTGCCTGTGTCTATGTGCCTGTGGTTCTGTCAGTGTGATCATGTGATGTATCTGACCCCAGGAATGTGTCAATAAAGTTTCCCCTTCCTGGGACAATGAATTCACGGTGTTCTTATTTCAATTTCCAGGAGTGTATTTACAAGACGCGCATGGTGCGTAGCTATATATTTACAGGCTACACATACGTTATGTCTGATAAATAAATACACAAATGTCTTTTTTCTGTATATGTTTTTTATATATTTTTGTTTATGCTTTTTAAACGTATATATATATATATATATATATATATATACCATGCATGTGAAAGAAAACATTTTTTGAAAACGTTTAAAAAGCATAAACAAAAATATATAAAAAAACATATACAGAAAAAAGACATTTGTATATATATATATATATATATATATATATATATATATATATATATATATATCGGGGCGGTTAGTAGACCCGCAACCGAGCGCCTCCCCAGGTGGCGGATAGGGGAATGCCTCCTAGATATAGGTGGTACCGAGGAAATGAAATACTCGGGGCGGACCAAAACTACTAGTAGCGTCTGTTCCCACAGTGGGCGGCTACAAAAGGCGTCTGCTCCACATGTCAGTGGCGGCCTCAACCAACCTCCTGATCTGGAAAGTCAGGTTGTACTCGGCAGCATGCCATACATCCAACTACTAAACATCATGATGGTACAACGAGAAAAATCTCATTACCCCGGGCCCCAGTCAATAGACTGTGATTGTCGTGAGCATCGGATTCCGGGGGCTCACGGACATCATGAGAAGAATCGGAGCTTCTCAAACTCCCTCAAGACCAAACGCAAACACTACATCGGCACACTCAACGTGAACACACTGATGAAGACAGGAAAGATGAAACAACTGACAGACACTCTCGAAAAATTTCAAATCAAAATATGTGCACTGCAAGAAACACGATTCACAGACGAAGACCATTTCAACATGGAGAATTTCAGAATATACAAAGGAAAACCATCGAGACAACTGAAAAACCTAATGCTTTTTGGCACAGGATTTGCAGTACACAGGTCCATCACGGACAGCATAATCGACTTTTCGTCACCAAACGAAAGAATCAGCACCATCACAGTGAAATCAGCCAATAAATCCTACACAATAATCAACGCACATGCACCGACTAATGACTACAACAGGAAAAACCCGGACGAAATTGATGACATGGCCCTGAGCACTATGGGACTTAACATCTTAGGTCATCAGTCCCCTAGAACTTAGAACTACTTAAACCTAACTAACCTAAGGACAGCACACAACACCCAGCCATCACGAGGCAGAGAACGAAATTGATGACTTCTGGACGACAATGGAAGAAACTATCAGAAAAATTCCTGCACATAGAGTCAAAATAATACTGGGAGACTTCAACGCCAAACTCGGAAAAGAATAGATACACAGACATATCACAGGAAAACATACTCCACACAAGGACACCAACAAAAACGGAAAACATCTGATAGACTTTTGCAAAAGCCACGACCTCGCCATTATGTCAAGAAAATTCAAGAAACCAACACGTAAACTTACCACATGGAAATTCCCCAGCGGAAAGCAAGAACTACAAATCGACCACGTAATAGTGCAGAAAGACTCACAAAAAGAAATTTTGAACATAGACACCCGTAAAGGCTACTTCGACTCAGACCACCACCTACTGCAGATCAGGATTCGTCTTTTGCCCAAGAAAAAGCTCCAGAAGAACAAAATTGTTAGACCAGATCCAGAATACGTTACTTTAAACCAGACACAAATATTACACAAAATTAAAATGGAGAAAACGACAGACTGGACACAACTTTCACGAAGAATCCGAGAGGCCATGAAACTAGGACAAGCACCACGAACACGGAAACACCGTTGGTGGAACCACACATGTGACCAAGCTATTGACCAACGAATCAGTGCATGGAAAAAATTTAGTTGCCATAAATCCCAAGAGAATTGGATGAACTTCTTGAAAACACAGAAGCAATCAAGCAAAATCATTCGCAGTGAAAAACGACGGTATGACAAACGGCGACTGACAGAGATCGAATCGAACTTCATGAAGAACAATACAAGAAACTTCTACAGAACGTTCAGAGAAAATATGACTGGATATCAACCACCCAACTTGTGCTTCAGAAGACCAGATGGAACCCTAGAAACCAATACCAAAAACAATTGTGACATTCTGGCAAAGTACTTTGAAAAACTGCTCAACACGGACCCCCCCCCCCCCCCCATGGAAGAAATGATGACAGAAACGAGCACATACAATCCAGATAGTGAACCTCCAACTCTAGAAGAAGTTAAAGAAATAATAAAGTCACTCAAGAATCGTAGAGCACCAGGAGAAGATGGCATCATCGCGGAAATCTGGAAGTTACAAGACCCAGAACTCACCAAAGACATCCACAGGATCTTGGAAGACATCTGGAAGACCATGAAAATTCCTGACGACTGGAAAACTGCCCTGATACACCCACTACACAAAAAAGGTGACAAGACTAACCCGAACAACTACAGAGGAATATCCCTACTACCGGTCACATACAAGATCCTCTCTAAAGCTTTACTGAACAGAGTAGAATGCCAAACCGACCACTTGATTGGGGAATACCAAGCAGGCTTCCGTAAAGGGCGGTCTTGTGCGGAACAAATTTGGAACCTGAAAATGATTTTACAACACAAACAGAACCTGATCATTACCTTTGTTGACTTCAAAAAGGCGTACGACTCTATCGACCGGAAAACTCTCTTCAAAATTCTAGCAGAATACAAAGTAGACAACAAAACACGGGCTATCATAGAGCAAACTTTAACCAATACGACCTCCAAAGTAAAGTTCCCTGGGGAACTATCAGAGCCCTTTGAAATTCGCACAGTTGTCCGACAAGGCGATGGCCTCTCACCTCTCCTTTTCAATCTGGTGTTAGATAAGGTCATAAAAGAATGGGAAACATCACAACAGGGGATAACCTTAGGAAACCTACAGATTAAATGCCTGGCTTTTGCAGGCGATTTGGCGATTGTCACGAAAGGTATAAAGGAAACAAAAGACGCTATTGAAAAACTGCACGAAATCGCTTCCAAAACTGGACTACAGATCTCTTACGAAAAGACACAGTTTATGAGCACAAAGAAACTCTCATCTCTGAACACAAAGTATGGCACGATTTACAAAACAGCAGACTTCAAATACCTCGGTGAAACACTACAAATGAGTGGACATAACAGAGACTCAAATGAAGAAAGAAAGACTAAACTGGACAAGGCATACAAAGTAGTGTGGAATCATTACAACAAGAAGTCTATCTCACAAAAATCCAAATTACGCCATTACGACACGGTGGTGCTCCCCGAGGCACTATATGCAGCAGAGACCACACTAATCCGAGGGCATACACGTATCAGACAATCAGAAAAAGTAGAACGGAAAATACTTAGGAAAATATTTGGCGCAACTAACAACAATGGAATATGGATCAAGAAACCTACAGAGGAACTGTACAAACATACGGAGACAATCACAGAAAAGATTAGAAAACGCAGACTACAATTCTATGGACACCTATACAGAATGCCATCACACAGGCTGACCAAACAGATCTTTGACTGGGTAACCACTAGAAACAACAAATGGGTGGCAGAGGTAGGAAACGACCTGAACCAGCTCAACATAACAGCAGACACAATAAACGACAGAATAAAGTTCAGAAACATCATTAAGAAAAGTAAACTACATGAGATACAATGCGACAAACGAACAGGCATAAAATGGACCGAAGAACGCAAGCAAGATCACAGCCAGAAGATGAAAGAAATATGGGCAACCAAAAAGGCAATCAAGATGAAGCCGAAGACACGAAGCCGACAAGAAGCATGGACAGAGGACCGGAAACAGAAACACAGCGAGCGAATGAGGGAAGTTTGGGCAGCAAGGAAGGCAGCAAAAGGAACTGGCCATGTAGTTTAGTCCAAATGCGCTCTTTAAGGGCAAAACACCAATAATAATAATATATATATATACATATATATATATATATATATATATATATATATATATATATATATAGGGTGTTACAAAAAGGTACGGCCAAACTTTCAGGAAAAATTCCTCACACACAAATAAAGAAAAGATGTTATGTAGACATGTGTCCGGAAACGCCTAATTTCCATGTTAGAGCTCATTTTAGTTTCGTCAGTATGTACTGTACTTCCTCGATCAACGTCATCAAATTGCAAATTTTCACAATCAACATGTGTGGGTTGACGAGAATCCGCACGCAATTGTGCAATCACGTCATCAACACAGATTTTCTGTGAACGTTTGGGCAGACATTGTTGGTGATGTCTTGATTGGGCCCCATGTTCTTCCACCTACGCTCAATGGAGCACGTTATCATGATTTCATACGGGATACTCTACTTGTGCTGCTAGAACATGTGCCTTTACAAGTACGACACAACATGTGGTTCATGCACGATGGAGCTCCTGCACATTTCTGTCGAAGTGTTCGTACGCTTCTCAACAACAGATTCGGTGACCGATGGATTGGTAGAGGCGGACCAATTCCATGGCCTCCATGCTCTCCTGACCTCAACCCTCTTGACTTTCATTTATGGGGGCATTTGAAAGCTCTTGTCTACGCAACCCCGGTACCAAATGTAGAGACTCTTCGTGCTCGTATTGTGGACGGCTGTGATACAATACGCCATTCTCCAGGGCTGCATCAGCGCATCAGGGATTCCATGCGACGAAGGGTGGATGCATGTATCCTCGCTAACGGAGGACATTTTGAACACTTCATGTAACAAAGTGTTTGAAGTCACGCTGGTACGTTCTGTTACTGTGTGTTTCCATTCCATGATTAATGTGATTTGAAGAGAAGTAATAAAATGAGCTCTAACATGGAAAGTAAGCGTTTCCGGACACATGTCCACATAACATATTTTCTTTCTTTGTGTGTGTGGAATGTTTCCTGAAAGTTTGGCCGTACCTTTTTGTAACACCCTGTATATATACTTATTTCTTTTTCTTTTTTATCCTTTTTTCTCCATACATGCGTACATAGTACACAAAAATATTTACACCACACACAAAATACTTACACTATGATAAAAGGGTCATACTACTACTCTGCAGACACTCTCTCTCTCTCTGTCCCTCTCATTCTCACTCAGAGTCCTCACCCCTTCTCTCGCTGGAAGTGAGTAGTGTGGGTACGGGAAAGTTTCAGTCACTTCATCACAAATGACCCTTTTATCGTCATGAGACGACAGGCCGATTTTAGACTGCAGCACAGTGTACACCTCGTGTCCTCTCGATCGAATACTGGTCTGCCGTACCGTATGCGGCAGCTGCGGAGAGAGGGTGTGAGGGGACCACTTGTACGTGGAGCCCGATTCTCTAATATATTTCATGAAAAATGACGTGAAATGGTTATCACTTGTAGAAGAGATTGTATCTTTGACACCACTGAACAAAAGACGTTGCCTGAGTGGCAGAATCGATTGTCAGTAGGGGCGCAGAATGTAGGAACCAAGTATCTTCCATCAGATCTAATGTATAGTATGATTTTGTATGCCCGATTTGTAATATTTTGTGTGTTTTGTAATCCTGATACAGACAAGTTAAATTTAGGCATCTATTTTGTCAAACGATGACAGACCTTTTGTCATGTAACAACCCAAGTATTGTTAACTACGTCAGTAAGTGAAAATTGTAGAACAGTTGAGAAGTTCAGTGATTTTGAAGTTAACGTATAATGTTTTTTAATATCAGATTTTCTGAAGGAGAAATTTTATTTTGAATACAAGTTTCTAACTGAACCATTCAATCTTAGCATAACCCCTTATCAGTACCTCATCCCCTTCCACATCGTGTTTATTTAAATCCAACGAATATTTTTAAAAGGAATGATTTTTCAGCCGGAATCAGAAAAGTAATAATGTTTGTAACAGCTTTAATACGGGCAGAATTGCACAGCGCTGAGCCAATATCCAAAATTATCACTGAACATTTTCAAGGCTATTCATTTATCAACTCTACTGACATCCACTGACATTATTCGTATGAAGCTATTTTACGGCCGGCATTGCACTTCGCTGGTCCAAGATTGAATGTTTAATATTACTTCTGTTGCGACAAAAGGGCTAAAAAAATGTATTTCATTGTTTATTTGCAAAGGGAATTTTATCAGTTTGTTGCACAGGGCCATAGAACTCGGTGTTCACGCGACTGAGTAAATTTCAGAGGAATTGATTTCAGTATAGGAATTACATACTGGTTTTCCAGATTAAGTTGTTTAATTTTTCTTTGGACTACAGTAAAACTGATTCAGCACACCATTTGCTCGACAATACATTAAACAGCAAATTCCCGTAAGACAAATATTACGCATTATAAATTGATAACAAACATAAATAATAATAGCAAAAATAACGTTACACTTGGCGACAGCTTTGCCAGTTGTTCGCTTTGTGAAATCTTTGATATTTAAAGTAGTCAGATAAATCTATTCTGTTCTCTCAACCACTCTGTAGCGATAATAGTAGTTAGATTTTTTTCCGCAACGCGGTTTACGAACTTGTATAAAAATTTTCCACAGTTCATCGGCATTCTTATGATCCGCCTTGTTTTTTTTTTTTTTTTTTTCATTGAGTTTGTGTTGAATTTTTGTCTTTGGATTAGCACCCTGTATGTGATTTACGATGCCACGCAAAAGTGTTAAGGTTCCGGGGCATAGTCTTACAATTAGAGATACCGAAATAGACGATTTTCTTATTATTGGCAACAGTGTTGAGTTTGATAGTGACTACTCTGCGACGCAACAGTTGCAAAGCACCACAGAAAACATCATTTGCGTTTCCAAAAGTAATGTACAGTTTCCTGACACTATAATTCCACCCGCTAATTTGACTAATAATCAGACGATAGATCCCGGTGTTGCGGGCGCCGCTGGTCTGTGCATGACTGACGTGCGCAATTCGAAGCTTGATTGTTTACAGAAAGAGGTCAGTTATTTACCTACGTTTCTCACAATTATTCAGATCGCCAATAGTATGTCAGAGGAAACAATAGTTCAAAGTACTCAATCTGTTTTAGAAATCCGTCAGATTCCGTAAACGGTAGTTATGAAGATAATGCAACAAACGTGACTTCCATGGCTTTTGATGGTGTCTCCACATCACAAAGCACAGCACAGTTGACAACTCACACATCAGTTCAAAGTAATATAGAAGCGATGCTTCAGACTCTCATGCCAATGATGGTTGAACGGAATTCTATTTTCAAAAAAATGGTTCAAATGGCTCTGAGCACTATGGGACTTAACTGCTTAGGTCATCAGTCCCCTAGAACTTAGAACTACTTAAACCTAACTAACCTAAGGACATCATACACATCCATGCCCTTATATTTTCAATGAATGGTCAAATAAAATGGATGAAGAGTTCGCCAGTCTACGAAAAATACTTCATGACGACACTACACAGTTCGATGAACAATTTTCCAGCACACATGATAAACCTAAATCGTACACAGAAACAACTGATAACCGTTTCAAACAGATTGATACAGATATTAAGATCGTTGAAAATAATTCCGCAGAGCCCATGACACATGTTACCACGTCGCAAACCTCACATCATTAAAAAGCCCATCGACAAGACAGAGCAAGATTTTACTGAGAAATTAACCATTACATGTATTAAGCGGCATGGCATTGACAGCCTCTCCTCCGCTGCTGCCGTTAGCGACAGCAGTTTGATAATTTCGAAAAACATTAATGAACCCATTGTGCCTACCAAATCTGATAACAAGCCTAAGTTTCCCACGTCAGAAATTTCATTACATTCCATTGATACTGACGACAATACCGTCTGGAGTGATGCACATGACCGTTCTGTTGAGCCACCCACGCAGTCTGAAACAGTTAATAGTAGAGTTATCAAGCCCCATATTAAGCATGATGACACTAACAGTAAAGAAGTTTTCTATCAACCCAAAAATGGTACACACAACGCCGCCTTTTGTTATGAAAACCTTCCGTTCACCACAGCTTTCCGTTTCATCGTGTGCAAACACTTCTGCCTCAGTTAACCTTTGTGTGGTTATGCTGTTCCCCACCGATCGATTTGCAAACCGGATTCATACAGCAGAATCAAACCTCAACAAATAACTTCAATTTCCCTCAGATGAGTGATGCGAATAATCAAACATCAGACACCACAGTCAGTCTCAACAAAGAACAGAGTTTATCTCTTTCCGTGACGCATACCAGAAATATTACATTGTCACTGCCTCACAGTGCTAAATTTTTTGAAGAACAAGACGATTTCCCTTACACTGCAGAATCTTTGAATTGTGCAACTAATACTGCGCAAAAGCAAACTACGTATACCGCTCACAGCCCACTGACATACTTAGCATCCCATTCCGAGAAGCAAAATTGTTCTAACAACTCTTCTGTTCGATCTACTATTGTTATGGATTCCTGTGAAACTACGCAATATATTACCATTCAGTTTATCTCTTGCCAAGCAGCGACATATAATCACGACAACCTACTGTCAGGACCCAAAATTAACAGCTACAAGTAGACGATGTCCAATACTACAGAAAAGAAAACACAGCAACTTCTTGGAAGTCACATTCAGAATTTCAGCACGGATGCAGATGTTAATTTGAGCAGACAGAGTTTTATTATCGACGATAAGCCCAATCTGATGTCACAGCCGCCGGCCGCGGTGGTCTAGCGGTTCTAGGCGCTCAGTCCGGAACCGCGCGACTGCTACGGTCGCAGGTTCGAATCCTGCCTCGGGCCTGGATGTGTGTGATGTCCTTAGGTTAGTTAGGTTTAAGTAGTTCTAAGTTCTAGGGGACTGATGACCTCAGCTGTTAAGTCCCATAGTGCTCAGAGCCATTTGATGTCACAGCCCGTAAGAATAATGATCACAACAGTTCGCATTTATTTTAACAGCCCACTTCTAATTCTAACGAACAACATATTCAGTCTGATAACGTTAGAAACTATGATTGACAGTAGCTTTCATAAAAAAAATATCTTATGGCACAGTTGACATTACATTGTCAAGTAACATTTCTGACATTTCAGATAAAATTTATGAAATCGCTCAGAGTAGTACTTTCAGTACAAGTACGAAAAAGCCTAAGACACGAAAGCAGCGTCGCAAGAAGCATATTCAGAAAACTGGTATATATGCAGATGTCATTTTATGTGAACTGGATTTTTTTATCTATGATCTATCAGTTCCATCTAACTAGACAGCCCGTCAGGACAATGCCAAAAACAGTTCCAAATTATTTTTGCAGCAGGCTACGCAAGGGGAAGAGCATAATTTATATTCAATTCACCGTTTACTTAAAACAAACACACAGATTCCGAAATACCGACCCCGCATAGTTATCCTATAAAAACTGAAAGCAGCTTTATAACACTGAGATTCTTCCAATGTTACAAATTATTCAAGGTCAAGTTCAATCGGTAGTAGAGCTTATTGAAAGCATAGTGGCCATGTGCAAGAGGTAAGTGCCATGCCGTCTTTGAAGACGGCATGGCATCAAAGCGATGTCCTTAGGTTAGTTAGGTTCAATTAGTTCTAAGTTCTAGACGACTGATGCCCTGAGAATTTAACTCGCATAGTGCTCAGAGCCATTTGAACCATTTGATTTGAATCAAGGAAACGTGAAAACAAGGTAGCAATAGAATTTATATAAGCATGGGGAATGCCTCAGGTAAACAGACCTGTGTTGCGTCATATTATTATATATACATTCATGTGTAAGTCAGAATAAGCATATATAAAAGCTGGCAATATAAATACGCATATCTGGAAAAAATTTGGCAGTTAGCAGAATTCCTGGAAAATAGGAAAAAAGATTGATACAAAGCTAAAAGGCGATAAAATAAATTAATAGCAGTAGCGTAATGTCTTCAGAATGCAAGACGTCGAACTGAAAAAATAATTTACGTCGTCAAGATTGGTGCATATCTGTAGCGTTAATAACGTTGCTGGTTACATAGAAATTTCGTAGAATAAATTCCATAAAATTTGCTTCTGAAATTCTTGCTGCTGAAATAAGCGTGTGTATAATTTCGTTCATAATCGCAGCTGTATTCTTAGAGCTAAAACTTACATGATTGGTATTTCGGTAATTTCTCGTTATTGCTATACGATGGAAATGGAAATTCAGTACACATCATTCAGGTGTTGCATAGCTACAATAGACATAAAAAAACATGGACAAATTCAGTGTATCAGTGTCAAAAATCGTGTGTAATGTCGCAGTCCGGGAAAGCAAAATCATATAGAAAGTAATTTACGTGATGGGCGAATCTGCTATGGTGTATTTACATAGCGCAATGCCAGCCAGGGTGGCCGAGCGGTTCTTGGCGCTACAGTCTGGAACCGCGCGACCGCTACGGTCGCAGGTTCGAATCCTGCCTCGGATATGGATGTGTGTGATGTCCTTAGGTTAGTTAGGTTTAAGTAGTTCTAAGTTCTAGGGGACTGATGACCTCAGAAGTTAAGTCCCATAGAGCTATTTGAACCATTTGAACATAGCGCAACATATGTGATCCAGCTCTGTGTTTGGCGTGGCGTAATATTTGCTGTTGATGATTTGGCGAATAATTTCACAAAATCTGTCCACTGCTGTTAAAACAGATTGGCTCCGCGAGTAAAACGAAGTAGCTTTCACGTTATTTTTGTCTTTACTGATACCCTGTAATGTGCTACTTGTTTTATGATGCTATGCAGAAATTTATGCTATTGTTTGATGAATTATTATTACATTTTTTGTTAGGTTAGACACTCTTTGTACTTTATAATGTAGCTATGTTTCATTTATGCCCAGTCTTGTGCTCTAATATGCTATATCTCTTGTACTTGATGATGTCACTACTTTACTTGCTTTCACCTATGTAGATTTAAAACAACAATGTACCCTGCAACTCATGTCCATAGCAGATACTCATCCATTTTGTGTATTTTGCAGAAACAATGTACCAAAGTCTCATTGTATCCAAACGAGACATTATGCTTATAAATAGAAGCGCATGAAAGTGCAGGAAATGCAGTACATATAAAGCACAACATAACCGACTTCTATGGAATTAAGCACCATTGACACTTCTCACACTGTTTCCTGGCAGGACCTTATAAGCATTTTTCTCTTAGTGTACTGGGTACATTAGGCAGATTGCCTTTAGAGATTTAGGATTAAGGAAATTTTTTGCATTTTGTGATAGGTATAAGAGTATTATTTAATGAGTATTCATGACCTGAGCTCCTCCAAATTATGGAATAATGATGGAATATTAACGATTAATAAGTGCTCATGCCATGAGCTGCACTCCTATAATGAGGATTATATTTTCGCAGAAGAATCTGAGTAGCTACGTAGTGTAGTGGTTATGATACTAAGCTGTTGCATGAGGGGTCGTGAGTTCAAAATTCACCTGGACTGTACAGTTTTAATTTCTATATTATGTTAGAGTACATTCTAGAAGTGTCCACCAAGAATATATATATATATATATATATATATATATATATATATATATATATATATATATATACACTCCTGGAAATTGAAATAAGAACACCGTGAGTTCATTGTCCCAGGAAGGGGAAACTTTATTGACACATTCCTGGGGTCAGATACATCACATGATCACACTGACAGAACCACAGGCACATAGACACAGGCAACAGAGCATGCACAATGTCGGCACTAGTACAGTGTATATCCACCTTTCGCAGCAATGCAGGCTGCTATTCTCCCATGGAGACGATCGTAGAGATGCTGGCTGTAGTCCTGTGGAACGGCTTGCCATGCCATTTCCACCTGGCGCCTCAGTTGGACCAGCGTTCGTGTTGGACGTGCAGACCGCGTGAGACGACGCTTCATCCAGTCCCAAATATGCTCAATGGGGGACAGATCCGGAGATCTTGCTGGCCAGGGTAGTTGACTTACACCTTCTAGAGCACGTTGGGTGGCACGGGATACATGCGGACGTGCATTGTCCTGTTGGAACAGCACGTTCCCTTGCCGGTCTAGGAATGGTAGAACGATGGGTTCGATGACGGTTTGGATGTACCGTGCACTATTCAGTGTCCCCTCGACGATCACCAGTGGTGTACGGCCAGTGTAGGAGATCACTCCCCACACCATGATGCCGGGTGTTGGCTCTGTGTGCCTCGGTCGTATGCAGTCCTGATTGTGGCGCTCACCTGCACGGCGCCAAACACGCATACGACCATCATTGGCACCAAGGCAGAAGCGACTCTCATCGCTGAAGACGACACGTCTCCATTCGTCCCTCCATTCACGCCTGTCGCGACACCACTGGAGGCGGGCTGCACGATGTTGGGGCGTGAGCAGAAGACGGCCTAACGGTGTACGGGACCGTAGCCCAGCTTCATGGAGACGGTTGCGAATGGTCCTCGCCGATACCCCAGGAGCAACAGTGTCCCTAATTTGCTGGGAAGTGGCGGTGCGGTCCCCTACGGCACTGCGTAGGATCGTACGGTCTTGGCGTGCATCCGTGCGTCGCTGCGGTCCGGTCCCAGGTCGACGGGCACGTGCACCTTCCGCCGACCACTGGCGACAACATCGATGTACTGTGGAGACCTCACGCCCCACGTGTTGAGCAATTCGGCGGTACGTCCACCCGGCCTCCCGCATGCCCATTATACGCCCTCGCTCAAAGTCCGTCAACTGCACATACGGTTCACGTCCACGCTGTCGCGGCATGCTACCAGTGTTAAAGACTGCGATGGAGCTCCGTATGCCACGGCAAACTGGCTGACACTGACGGCGGCGGTGCACAAATGCTGCGCAGCTAGCGCCATTCGACGGCCAACACCGCGGTTCCTGGTGTGTCCGCTGTGCCGTGCGTGTGATCATTGCTTGTACAGCCCTCTCGCAGTGTCCGGAGCAAGTATGGTGGGTCTGACACACCGGTGTCAATGTGTTCTTTTTTCCATTTCCAGGAGTGTATATATGTATATAACTGGCCATTAAAATTGCTACACCAAGAAGAAATGCAGATGATAAACGGGTATTCATTGGAAAATATAATATACTAAAACTTACATGTGATCACATTTTCACGCAATTTGGGTGCATAGATCCTGTGAAATCAGTACCCAGAACAACCACCTCTGGCCATAATAACGGGCTTGATACGCCTCGGCATTCAGTCAAACAGAGATGGCGCGTACAGGTACAACTGCCCATGCAGCTTCAAAACGATACCACAGTTCATCAAGAGTAGTGACTGGCGTATTGTGACGAGCCAATTGCTCGGCCACCATTGACCAGACGTTTTCAGTTGGTGAGAGATCTGGAGAATGTGCTGGCCAGGGCAGCAGTCGAACATTTTCTGTATCCAGAAAGGCCCGTACAGGACCTGCAACATTCGGTCATGCATTATCCTGCTCAAATGAAGGGTTTCGCAGGGATCGAATGAAGGGTAGAGCCACGGGTCGTAACACATCTGAAATGTAACGTCCACTGTTCAGAGTGCCATCAATGCGAACTAGAGGTGACCGAGACGTGTAACCAATGGCACCCCATACCATCACGGCATACTGGCGATGACGAATACAAGCTTCCAATGTGCGTTCACTGCGACGTAGCCAAACACGGATGTGACCATCATGATGCTGTAAACAGAGATACATCCGAAAAAATGACGTTTTGCCATTCGTACACCCAGGTTCATCGTTGAGTACACCATCGCAGGCACTCCTGTCTGTGATGCAGCGTCAAGGGTAACCGCAGCCATGGTCTCCGAGCTGATAGTCCATGCTGCTGCAAACGTCGTCGAACTGTTCGCGCAGATGGTTGTTGTCTTGCAAACGTCCCCATCTGTTGACTCAGGGATGGAGACGTGGCTGCACGATCCGTTACAGCCATGCGGGTAAGATCCCTGTCATCTCGACTGCTAGTGATACGAGGCCGTTGGGATCCAGCACGGCGTTCCGTATTACTCTTCTGAATCCAGCGATTCCATATTCTGCTAACAGTCATTGGATCTCGACCAACGCTAGCAGCAATGTCGCGATACGATAAACCGCAATCGCGATAGGCTACAATCCGACCATTATCGAAGTCGGTAACGTGATGGCACGTATTTCTCCTCCTTACACGAGGCATCACAACAAAGTTTCACCAGGCAACGCCGGTCAACTGCTGTTTGTGTATGAGAAATCTGTTGGAAACTTCCCTCATGTCAGCACGTTGTAGGTGTCGCCACCAGCGCCAACCTTGTGTGAATGCTCTGAAAATCTAACCATTTGCGTATCACAGCATCTTCTTCCTGTCGGTTAAATTTCGCGTCTGTAGCAAGTCATCTTCGTGGTGTCGCAATATATATATATATATATATATATATATATATATATATATATATATATATATATATATATATATATATAGACTTTTGAACACTATTAAGGTAAATGCATCAAAATCTTCCATTTGCTAACTATGCCTATCAGTAGTTTGTGCCTTCAGTAGTTAGAATCTTTTATTTAGCTGGCAGTATTGGCGCTCGCTTTATCGCAGTAGTTCGAGTAACGAAGATTTGTGTGAGGTAAGTGATCAGGTATAGGTCATTGTTAGTCAGGACCATTCTTTTATAGCGATTATTGAAAGGCAGATTGCGTTGCGCTAAAAATACTGTGTGTCAGTTTAGTGATGATCAGAATAAGTAAAGAGAGAAATGTCTGAGTACGTTCAGTTTTGCTCAACTGTTTGAAAATCAAATAACGGATTTTCCAGCACTGTCATTTATAAATTTTTTTCTAAGGAGATGTTTCATATGTCGTCCCTTAGCCGAGGATCCCTCACTGGAATCTTCTGATTTTTACTTGTAGTTTGTGTAATTAGTGTAGCTATTGTTTATTGCTAGCGCGTAATTGTAGAGAGAATCTTCTTTGTAGTTGTAGTTTTTCATTGTTGTACTGTAAAACAGTTGTGGCATGCATGTAGATTTGCATCAAGTATTAAGCAGCTGAGCTTGCAATTAACTAGATATTATTTTCAGTGGAATGTTAATGTGTTTTCTTGTTTTTGCTCTTCAAATTGTGCTTCACTTGTTATCGTGTGAAATACGTGATAATTATAACGTGTGAAAAAATAACACTAGGCTCCAAAGTAAACTGAGAAATGATGGTGACGTCGAGCGTAGCTTATCAGCACCACCGTATAATGAATTAACAGACATTCAAAGTAGTAATTTGGTAGTTGTGCATAGGGAAATGGAGCGGGCGGCAAATAATAGTGTAGACAGGGAAGCATTATCGATCGATCGGTCGACAATAGCTCGCCTCAGGAATCCGAAATGACAGGACAAAATCTGGCGTATACCGTAGATTCAGGTTTTGCCTCATTATACTTTTCTCAATCAAGTCAAGATACGTTTTCTGCTTTTCAAAATGCAAATGTTGTCGGTTCAAATGCACTGCAGAGTAGCACTGAGAAACATGTTTCAGACACCAGTGCATTGTTATTACAATTAATGCGACAAATGGGACAAAAGCTTCAGAAGTTAGACACAATGGAACAAAATCTTCAGAAGTTAGACACCACTCTTGAACAACCACGTGGAGTTTTAACTGCTGAGTTACTTAAAATCGAATCGAAATGTCAAAAAGTCTGTTATGGCGTAAAAACACAAATTTTTCAGCAATTTCAACCTATTATATATACATTCTTTCTTGTTCGTCGCACGTTTATGTAATGACTATAAGGCTTACATACTTAGAACATATACCAGTATTGCTAATGAGATTTTAATGCAACATTTTGGTTTACTTGAAAATGCATTCTGGATTTAAAGTACTTTCTGAGAGATACCAGATGACACAGTGGTTAGTTTATTTAACAGCTACACGATTATATCACGACGCTACTAATCAGTGACACAATTTATATAATTGCTTTTGCGCTGCATCTGTTTCATATCTGCACAGTTTTTCTGAATTGTTCTGGAAAGTAAAACATGTTTTAGTAGTAACTTTTGTGGTATAGCTACAATGAGACAGCCTTTTCGGTAACACAACAATACGTTACAGTATAGTACTTTCTTGATCACGATAATGTACGTAATAACGACGATATCACTACGCATAGCATTCCACTTTTGTTTATTACAAAGTAAGTACATTGACTTCTACATAACTTTGCTTACAGACGACGATAATTACGACACTTGGCACATGTTTTACCCTTAAGTAATGACAGAGATTATCTTATAACAAGACGCACAGTTTAGCGCTACAGTACACGTATTTGAGTGATTAATTTTGTACTTAAAACATATATTTTTAAAGATTTCTGAATTACAAAGATACAAAGGTTTTCCGTGACACATTTCATTCCATTGCTGTAATCTGTAACACCTGAGGGTATAATTACATTAATCCTCAGGGGGTACACGCCTACTTTGTGTACTAAGTGTGTGGCAAGCGCTAGGAGCCCTAGCTAATATGGTATTTGTTTATACAACTTTACACATCGGGACCATATTTCTCTAACACAGAATTACACAGCTATCTCATCATGTAACTGAGAGAGACAAACATTTTTTTTTCCTATGTCAGTTACACATGTTTACGCAATTACACTGTTGGATAACTTCACACTTATGAAATTGTATTTTGTCTGTACTTTGTGAACTGTTCATATTTTTTCGGAACCGTTATAATACTATGAGAGCTTTGAATGATGCATTTTGTATGGGTCATGATTTCTGAAGTACGTTTGAAGTAGATGACACTATTGGAATGAACAGGGAATTTTTTTTTAGGTTTTGAAATTATTGAAAAAAGCTGCTATGATGATGTTATTACGACGACAATGTGTGTTATGCTGTTGAGGTATGTTTATGATCAATAAGCTGATGCTATATGAGTAATGTGATTATGTGTTTATATGTATATGAATAATGAATAGAAGTTAGGGACTCTGGGTTGTGAAAAAGGATGCTGGAAAGCAAGAGTCGTACTGTAAGAGTTATGACATGTGTGTCCATGCATGAATGTATCACAACACTGCTATTTATGAGATTTCGTTTCTACACATTTCTACTGTAATTTTTCGACCTGTGAATTTTTTTTATATGAGACTGTCACTGTAGCGCAAACTGCTGTCGTAAGTTCGTCAATATTTCGATAAGAAAGCTAAGTGACCTTGACGTAATGCGCTGTAGGCGCCCAGCTACGTGACAGTTGCCTGGAAAAAAAAGCCGTGCCTTTCAGAGGCACAACAAAAAAAGGAGAGACCATTAACCTCGCTATTCACATTTCTTTGTAGAAAGCTTCGCAAACATGACGTGTTCGTACCTGAAAACATATGATTACACTTTGGAGCTCGTAATTGCTGATATTTACTGAAATGCCATATGGCTAATGAATGACGTTTCATGCTTTGATTTATATATGTACTTACTAATTTTGTTTAATATCTGGTTTGTAGTTGCACTGCAGCATTGTTTAAATTAAAATTTAATAGATGTACTAATAGAAACGTTTTCTGTCTACAGGCCCAGTAAATAATAATTTTATGATCTACTTCCTTAAAAAATGGAGCACAAATAGACATTTCCCGTCACAGGAATTGCATACATAATCTTTTCAATGATTAGTAACTGTTTTGGCAGAGTAAGCTTAGGTGATGCATCACTCTAATGTTAAGATCTGACATAGGTATTAGACATTTCCTATCTTTACTGTAATATTCCTTCTGTTTGAGCTTTGTCATGTTTAGATACAAGTTGTTGCATTTGTTGCTGCCGTTTGCCAGGCATAGTGCAACTGAAATTTACTTTGTGTTACTCTGCTAAGCCAGTTTTACTACTGATTTATTTTTCTTGTTGCTGCACATTGCCCGCATCTCGTGGTCGTGCGGTAGCGTTCTCGCTTCCCACGCCCGGGTTCCCGGGTTCGATTCCTGGTGGGGTCAGGGATTTTCTCTGCCTTGTGATGGCTGGGTGTTGTGTGCTGTCCTTAGGTTAGTTAGGTTTAAGTAGTTCTAAGTTCTAGGGCACTGATGACCATAGATGTTAAGCCCCATAGTGCTCAGAGCCATTTGAACCATTTTTTGCTGCACATTGGCTCATATTAGTTGTAATGTTGTATTTGCTTTGTTAATTTAGATATACTGCTGCTGGCTTTGCCAATTTACATTTTTTGTCAGTGCTGTGTGTGTTAATTGCTTTGTGCTGCTGCATTGCCTCGTCCCTTAGTTTATATGCCTGAGCTCAGTAGATTTAAGTTAGCTTAAGAGGGGGTAGGCTATATAAGCGAATGAGTTGCGATGAATTGGAAGAAATGAATTGAGAGGTTATATAAAAAAGGTTTGGCAGAAAAAATTTGTGTACAATGAAGAATAATTATTTTGAAAGAGGATATGAATAGAATACAGAAAGCAGGTATAGATAGGACTTTTTGGGAATAATGATGAATTGAGGGAGATCTCCAACAAGTAAAGAAAGTTCTGTTTGCAAATCATATATGATAAATACTGCAGTACCAAATTTCATACTGAAAACAAACCCTCTCCTTTCCTTTTGTGTTATTCCGTTATGTTTTTGTGTACCCTTGTGTATTTGTGTTCTTCCTGTCTATGTGTTTATCTGATATGAGTTATGTTGTAGAATTTTTCTAATAGTATGTCATTTACTTTGTAAAGATGTTTAGACATTATTTACTCTGTTTTGTTTTAATGTTCATGCATGAAGTTGATGTTTCAAAAGCTATTCTGATCTTTTATGTATTTACTTATTACGACGTTCTAAAGACATTCCAAAACGTTTGTGAGTGCACAGGTGATGGTTCATGGACTTGCTATATTATCCACAAGACTCTTTGATGGTGATTGTGTACCCACACAGTCACAACGGATGGCTGCTAGCCATCTCTACAAGGACTACAGTGGGTCTGCATCTTTGATGGCCCACCAATAACATTACCTCTACAAAGACTGCAGTGGGTCTGCACCTTTGGTGGCCCACCAATACCATACTCTCCACCAGGACTACAGTGGGTCTGCTCTGTGATGACCTACCTACCAATATTCTTCAAAACATGGACTGACTCTGCTGTGGGTTTTTCTCTGCTGTGGCCCATGACCTGTCTGCATGTCAAGAATCAGCATTGTCTTTCCATTGGAAGGACAACATTACTTCTTCAAGACTGCATGGAAATCCGCTACTTCTGTGTGCATGTTCTTTTACTGATCAGACTTTATGCAATGTAATTACTACTGTGATGAATGATCAGGACTGTCTTTATGGACAATTTTTGCTTTTGACCAACACAGTATCAATAATTGTGTGCATTTGATATATTTGATAGCGTTAATATAATTTTTTTAACAAATATATATTGGCAATTGCCTAAAAAATTTGCAAAATTTTTGTGGGGAGCATGGGGGCTATGTAAGTAGGCTGTTTAAGTTTTTATGTTAGTAACGCCACATAGCGCTCTGTATGAAAATCACTGACTGTGCTGTGTGCAATGACTTTTGAACACAATTTTTTGTTTGTTCTCTATCAAAATCTTCCATTTTGTAACTATGCCTATCAGTAGTTAGTGCCTTCAGTAGTTAGAATCTTTTATTTAGATGGCAGTATTGGAGCTCGCTGTATCACAACAGTGCGAGTAACGAAGATTTTTGTGAGGTAAGTGATTCATGACAGGTAAAGGTTATTATTAGTCAGGGCCGGTCTTTTGTAGGGATTATTGAAAGGCAGATTGCGTTGCGCTAAAAATATTGTGTGTCAGTTTGGTGATGATCAGAATAAGTAAAGAGAAAAAGTCTGAGTACATTCAGTTTTGCTCAGCTGTTTGAAAATCAAATAACGTAAGAGGTTTTCCAGCATTGTCATTTATAAATTTTTTCTAATGAGATGTTTCAAACCTACAGGAAGATGTGTCATCCGTCATAAGTAGCCATACACAGCCCTTAGAATTCATCGTCTTACAAGAGTGCAGTCATGACGTCGTTCTCGGATGGGACTTTTTGAAAACTTCTCCGGCAATTATAGATTGTGGTCGCTCGAAGATTATGCTAGACGAGACACTGCGGACAGGAAGATGCACATCCAAGTGTATGGAGACTATGTGTGCTGGATGAAGTGATCATTCCTGCAGTCAGCGCTAGAAAGGTAACTGTCATGTGTCATGCCATGCATCAACCCATGGATCTTGTGGTGGAATGTAAGAGAAGCATAACACTGAAGAGTAGCTTGGTCATCCCAGCCTCTGTCGCCTCGTTTAAGAACGGATTCGGTGAATTGTGGATAGTTAACTTTCGCCGAGAACAGCAGGTCCTTCCAAGGCGCATGAGCGTAGCAAAACCTGAGTCGTTAATTGAAGAACAGCTGAGTGTCATAGAAACCTCCCATGCTCAGTATGTGGGCGAAATTAGCGCTACCACTACGAGACAAGATCTGCTAGCTCGACTATCATCAGATCTCACTAAGGAACAACAGAAGAAGCTACTTGCCATTCTTCAAGAGTTCTCTGAATGCTTCAATCCACAGGTGAAGAGCAAATTAGACAAATCGACGGAGAAACACCGGATTAGCACTGGATACCGTCAACCAACAAGCCAGAGAGCATACCGTGTGTCAGCAATGGAACGTCGAATAATTCACTACGAGGTAGAGAAAATGATGAAGAATAACATCATTCAGCCTTCGCAGATCATGGTCGTCACCAGTGCTCCTCGTCAGGAAGAAGGATGGTATTTGGCGCTTTTGTGTTGAATACAGGAAGCTTTATTAAGGTCGTTCACCCTCTTCCACGAATTGATGATACACTAGATTGTCTGAAGGGCGCTAAGTTTTTCTCAGCCATGGACATGTACTCTGGATACTGGCAAATCGAAGTAGACGAGGCTGATCGTGAGAAAACTGCATTCATCACCCCTGAGCGCCTGTATGAGTTTAATGTGATGCCGTTTGGTTTATGTAACGCACCAGCAACTTTTGAACGGATGATGGATAATCTTATTCGTCACCTGAAGTGAACGATGTGTCTTTGTTATTTAGATGACATTATAGTGTTCTCAGGGATATTTGATGAACATATCAAAAGACTGAGAGCTGTTCTTAAGTGTGTCTAATAAGGCGGACTGAAACTTAATCCAAGAAAGTGTCTCTTTGGAGCAAAAGAAATCAAAATACTTGGACACCTTGTGTCAAACAAAGGTGTGCCGCCAGACCCAGAAAAGGTGAGATCTAAAACGGAATTTCCTATACCTAAAAGTATTAGAGATGTGAGAAGCTTCCTCGGATTATGTTCTTATTACAGTCATTTTAACAAAGACTTTAGTATCAAAGCCAGGCCACTCCAAGAGTTGTTAAAAGCTGATGCTAACTTTATGTGGGGTGGTGCTCAGCAAGATTCTTTCGATGTGCTGCGAAAAGCTTTGACGACAGACCCTGTACTTAGTCTGTATGATGAGAGAGCACCTACAGAACTACACACAGATGCCAGCGGTTATGGGATCGGTGCTGTTCTGGTGCAAATTTCGGATGGAAAAAGAGGAGGTTATAGCCTATGCTTCTAGTACACTTACAAAAACCGAGAGAAACTACTCAACTACAGAAAGAGAATGTCTTGCTGTGATCTGGGCCATGTGCAAGTTTCGACAGTATCTCTGTGGGAGGACATTCACTGTTGATACAGATCATCATTCACTTTGTTGGTTGACAGGTCTTAAGGATCCAACAGGACGACTCGCCAGGTGAGCACTGCGTCTTCAAGAGTATGACATTACCATAGCGTACAAAAGTGGAAGGAAACACCAAGATGCCGACTGTCTTTCAAGAAACCCTGTGCAAAACCGTAAGGACTTTGATGAAGATAGTGACTGTCTCGCTGCGCTCCAGGATCTCTCTGCTGAGCAGAAGAAGGACGCCAAGATATCTCAAATGATACTTGCCTTAAGTCGGTCAGAGGATGTGAAAGGACAATTTAAGGTAGTTAAAGGATTACTTTGCAAGAAAAACTTAGATCCGTTTGGAAAGAGGTGGCTACCAGTGATTCCTAAACACAGGCGCTTAGATGTTGTGCAGAAATTCCATGACACACCTGAGGCCAGACATTTAGGATTTATTAAGACATAAGATAGAATCCGCAAGATTTTTCTGGCCAGGTTTATTTAGGAGTGTCCGTCACTAAGTGTCGCACTGTCGAGAGTGCCAGAGGAGAAAGGCAGTTCCTCAGAAACCATCTGGCCGACTCATACCAATTTCACCAGCCGAAACGATTTTCCAGCGTGTTGGTATTGACCTCCTCGGACGATTTCCAACGTCTGCTAGTGGCAATAGATGGATTACTGTTTGCACTGCGCTACTTTCGACCTTGTAAGGTTGTAAAACAGTTGTCTGATATTACTTATGAAGTTGAAGATTTCGACCCCGACACAAGACGACGAAAGATCAGAGATACGGCCCACATCCTTCGAATGAAGCTCTATAAGGATCCTGCAACCTAGGGTAAATTCGAAGCCCCAACGACAGGCAACAAGCGGAAAGGTGACGAAGAGCGTAGCGGCAAAAATAGTTCTAAGAAGATTACTGCCAGCGCGAGAATCAGTCATCGGGAGTCGGAGTATGCAGGACCGATGACTCGTTCCTGGACTAGGAGGACGTAACACCGAAACGCTGTTCTCTTAAGGAGGGAGCAATGTCGCAGAAGAAGCTGAGTAACACCGTGGTGTAGTGGTTATGATACTAAACTGTTGACTGATGACCTCGCAGTCTGGTCTCTTCCCCCAAAACAATCCAACTAAACTGTTGCATGAAGGGTCGTGAGTTTAGTACTCACCTGGACTGTAAAATTTTCATTTCTATTTTCGGTTAAAGTACATTCTAGAAGTATCCACCATGAGGAATCATTGTAGTGGAATTTTCTGTAACTGTATATATACTGTATGTGTTCTGGCCGGAGGCAGTTCGCTCCCAACTCTTGTATGTGCAAGTGCTGAATAAACCTTCGTTAAGAGAAGATAGTGTTCGTCATTCATCTAATTACACCTTCTTCTACGTGACAATATAGACATATTGATGGCCGGCCGGAGTGGCCGTGCGGTTCTAGGCGCTACAGTCTGGAGCCGAGGAACCGCTGCGGTCGCAGGTTCGAATCCTGCCTCGGGCATGGATGTGTGTGATGTCCTTAGGTTAGTTAGGTTTAATTAGTTCTAAGTTCTAGGCGACTGATGACCTCAGAAGTTAAGTCGCATAGTGCTCAGAGCCAACATATTGATGATTTTTCTTAGTGATATTCTGTGATGTTAATATATATTTTGTGTAAGTTGTGTCCTTTCTAGGAAAATCTGTCTTGCCTTGTGCCCCATAATTGGAGGTGTTTGTGGGAGACAGTCACAGAAGCTTTACACCTAAAAACATTTTTTTTCACCATTCCTTATGAGGCTGCATACGATACTGCCTTCTTATGTTACCATGTATGACTGCTGCTTTTTTTTTTTTTTAGTTACTTTTACAGGTTCCACTATACCTGCAATTCACCCTCATCCTTGCATTTTTATCTCTCTATTTACTGCGATGTGTTACATTTATCTAGTCAGTAGGTTATATTGCACTTAGTACTCTTGCCTTTATGCTTGCATATACTGTAATCACAATTTTTCTTTGCTTTGGCAATAGCAGTTCTTGACTCAAGACGAATGACGACTGACTGTTAATCATTATCTTTACAGATAAAGTGCACTGCCCTTATCAATAATTCCCATATCCTTCCCTGCAGATATGTGCATTGTTAGAGATATAGGTCATTTAATACATAGTTTTTATGAAGCCCCGTGGGTGCTACACAACCTACAACTATTGTGTCTTTATGATACTGTTTGTGTAATATGTACTCATACAGGCCATACAGGGCCATATTTTTACATAAGACTGCTAGTTATGCGCTTTGTTCTTGTGGAAAGCCATTCCAAGTTACACATTCTCATTATGAACCATGCATAGGCCTCTGAGTACCATATAAAATTATAGGTAAATGATATTTTATTGTACTTTCTAAGCTTTGATGTTTATGCTATGTAAAACTAGGTCACATTGAGCCAGAAAGATGTTTTCTGTCACATTAGCAATTAAGATCAGCATTTATTTCATGTAAGAACAGGGCTACTGTGAGCCTCAAAGAACATTTTTGTCCCTTTTTAGTTATTAAGGTCAGCAATTATTTCTTTGTAAAACCTGGCCACTTTGAGCCAGAAATATGATGTCTGTAACATTTTATAGTACTAAGATCAGCATTAATACAAGTAGGAAAGCAACTTGGAGCCTCTGGGTGACATTTTCTATTCAACTGTTTTAGATATTAAGATTTGCATGTATTTCATGTACTAGGCCACTTGGAGCCCCAATCATTTTATAGCTATTAAGACTAGCATTTATGTGTGTAGGAAGGCTACTTGGAGCCTTTCCTTGCTATTTTCTCTACAGTTGTTTTCGTTATTAAGATGTGCATGTATTCAAAGTAGAAGTCCACCTTGAGCCATTCAATTTTTGATTTTACTGTTATGTTTTCTTAGGCAATTATGTCAGAGTATTGCATAAACAATGCCACTGGGAGACAGCATTCTAATTTTCATGACATTTTATGAGGAGTTTGTGTAAGCACTTATGTCAAATGGACATTGAGAGCCAGGAACTTCAAATTTACACTACAATGTTACTCTGTAACGGTCACATAACCAACCTATGACCTTCCTTTAATATGTGTACTTTATATAATGGTCACATACAGCAATAACATGAGTATTTCTTATTACCTTCTTAAATATTTTGTCAGGATGTCTACTATGTAAAATGAGCTTGTAGCCATCTCACTGTTTTTCTAATATGTCTAACCACTGCTATATTCATTATGATAGGTATATAGGCCACTGTGGATTATGATGGATTATCCATTACCAGTAATATTGTCTTGCTCTGTTTGTTTAAATCTTTAAGTCTTGTTTATTTAGCATTTATGTTAGTACTGATATACTCACAGGCAGTCTGTTGCCACACTTCTCATTTTCCTTCTTGCTAAGGACCACGATATTCAACTTTTAAGCCTGGAGAGGGACTTGATGTTTGCCCAGTAATTCCGCATTCTCTGGCTATGTTTCTGTTTTCTCTCCTTTGTCCACAGGGTGCTGGTCCTTTTACGGGGTGATCTGTCCCGAAACCTCTTTTCTTTTAGTATCCTTCTGAGAAGTGTTCGGTTTCTAATGTCACTTTCAGTTATGATCAGTTTCTGGATGTCTTTCTTGACTTCTATCAGCCATGGTGTCACGGTCTTTCTGCTCTTCCAGTAGTTGAGAAGTCTGCTGGTTAGTCTTGTTTGGTCCATGCCTGTGATATGTCCGTATAAAAGCGAAACGTCTCTTCATGGCTACATCTGTCATTTTCTCGGTGTGATTGTATAGTCATAGCTCCTGGTTTGATTGTTTTCTGTACTCACCATCTGTTTTGACCGGTCCCAGAATTTTTCTCAGGATCTTCCTCTCCTGAATCTCTAGTTTATCTGTGAAGCCTTTCCTGTCCAGATTCAAACATTCTGGGGCATATAGGGCTTCAGGGCGGACAACTGTTCGGTAGTGTTTTAGTTTGGAATTGCGAGATAGGCATTTCTTATTATAGATGTTCGTAGTTAATCGATATGCTAATTGTAACTTATCAAACCGAGTTGTTAGTGCTATTCCTTATGATAGATTAGGTTCCAACCATTCTCCTAGATACTTGAATCTGTCAACTTTCTCGATTTGGCCTTGTTCCGACTGTAGTTCACTGGGAGTATTACTGATGCTGGTGAGGTATTTTGCCTTTTTTAGTGACAGTTGAAGTCCTACCTTGGCAGCCTGGAGTTTGAGCATATTGAGCTGCTTTACTGCTACTTCCACTGAGCTTGCTATAAGTGCCAGATCACCTGCAAAAGCTATACGGTCTACTGCTAGTCCCTTCCGTTTGTGTCCCAGGCAAATACCGCTTGGTATATTTTGTACTTCCATTTGTTTTCACCACCCTCTGATCACCTTGTCCAGTGGACAGTTGAAGAGAAGAGGTGAAAGTCCATCTCCCTGTCTAACTCCTGTCTTTATCTCAAACTTTCTGAAAGTGTTCCCTTGAACTTTACTCGTGATCTAGTGTTACTCAGGCTCTTTTGGATAAGGCTGTGGGTTTTCTGGTCCAGGCCCATTTCCTGCAAAATTCTCAAAGGAGTATGTGTGTTGTTTGAATCGTAAGCTGTCTTGATGTCAACGAAAGTAACTATGTACTGTTTATTCGCTAGTTTAATTTGACTTAATACTGACTTCAATTTAAAGATCTTCTCAGCACAACAACGTCCTTTTCTAAAACTACCCTGATAATCTCCAAGTTTTGGGTGCAATTAAGGTTTGGCTCTGTTTAATAATGCCTTAGATAATATCTTTTAGGTGATTGATATCAATGAGATTCCTCTATAATTGTTGATGTCAGTCAAGTCACCCTTCTTATGTAAGGGGTGGATCAGAGTAGATGTCCGGTCATCTGGTAACTTCTCAGTATCCCAAATGTTCTATAGGACCTCGGTCAACTTCTCATTATAGTGTATAGAATTGACATGTCGTGATGTGCTTGCACTATGGCTTAGTCTAGTTCATGGTTTTATTAGGATGTTGTATATTTACTGTTCACTATTCCCACATTTATTAGAAGTTGTCGTGTTGCAACACTCAGTATAGGCACAAGATTAGCTGAGCAGTAACACATTGTTTCAGTTTAGATTGGAAATTGACTTTACTTTCTGGACGCCGTTTGGACGGTTCCGACGTATTCTTGCACAGCTGCCGTGTTCTGGACAAACAACTAGCAGAAATGTAGCTGGCTAACCTCCTCAGTCCCAGCCGCATTTCCATAGGATACTTCAACATTCTACACTCCGGAAGAAGTTTTACATTGTCGTGTTCTGGTCGGTAGTATATGGTGGTGTTTCGTATGTAGTATTGGAGAGGTTGACTCAACTTTCCTTTCAGTATCAAGCCACCCGTTGTATTTGTTGTAGTTGTTGCTGCTGCTGCTCTGGTCGTCATTCCAACGCCTGGTGAGAGGCAGCTCTCCATGTACTCTATCCTATGCAAGCCTCTCCATCTCTGCATAGCTACTACGAGCTCGAATCATTTAAACCTGCTTCAAATACAAAGGCCTTGCTATCCCTCTACAATTTTTTGCACACTCCACACTTCCCTTCATAATCTAACTGACGATTTCTTGATGCCACTGGATATGCCCTATTGATCGATCCGTTCTTTTACTTAAGTTGTACCAGAAACCACTTTTATCCTCAATTCGATTCATCACCCATCATTAGCTATTCGACTTACCCATAAAATCTTCAGCATTCTTATACAGCACCACATTTCAAAAGCTCCTATTCTCTAATTGTATGAACTGTTTATCTACACATTTCACTTCCTTACAGGACTACGTTCCAAGCATATATACATTCAGCCATTCAAAAGAGACTTAATAACATTTAAATTTATATTCAGTATTAATAATTTTTCCTTTTTCAAAAATGGTTTTCTTGCTGTTGCCAGTCTGCGTTTCATACTCTCTCTAGTTCCGCCATCGTCAGTTACTTTGCTGACCAAACAGTGAAACTCATCTACTGCTCCTCAGTTCCTAATCTACGAGGGACGTTCAATAAGTAATGCTGTAACTGGGTTTTCCCTTTTGATGCCAGTCAATTGTCAGGACGAGCATTACTGCAAAGGGCATTTGATTCTAAAGCATTATGTCAGGGTGAAAAACACTAAATAAATTACTTTTTCTCTCTTAACATCATGTGGGCAGGGTGGGTTCTTCCTTGGCACGGGTGTGAGGTACAATGAAACAGCATTTTTGCATAAGATAACTTTCATTGAAAGTTTTGTACAACGGTTTCCTTACTGGGTTGTTCTGGAAGGGAGAGCGGCAGCTGTGTCGTCTGCGAAGCCTTCTGCTGCGGCAGCGGCGGCGTCTGATTACGCCTGGCGGTGTGTATCTCGTGTCGCCGTTTCGCCCAGTTGACTGGAGACGCGCCCCGTGCGGTGGCCCGTTTAATTATTGGGAACGAAGTCGTGAATCGGATGGTAATACCTTGGATGTGGCGTCCCAGTGTTTCTCTTCTCTAAGCGGCCGCATGTGACAGTGTTGGGCGTCGGCCAGCGGAGCGGCGCCGCGGGGGGAGGCCAGTGTCCCGGACTCGAACAACGGACTCCCGCTTGCCAGTCTTCAGCTGTCCGATCTTCATCCCAGCTCACAAGTGACTGCTGATGTGAGGCCGTCTCCTTCCCGTCCTCACGAGTCACCTGGGTACGTAACAATCAGTCTTCAAATACCTTCTGACTTCTGTCTTCTGGCGGCGAGACTGCTGCTTGCTATTCCATTACAGTGGCGGACTTGGTGCTTCTGTTTACAATGTAGTCTCTTCCTGCATGACGGTCTTCAGCTCCGAAACTGAACTGAGAACTACTACTCCTGTTGGGCCCACTGCGTCTTGTGTATTTATTCACTTCAGTTCACTGGATGTGAATGACTTCACAGACATTGCCTCTTCTGTCACGTTGAAAAGCTTCTCGAAGAATCTTCTTAACATCGGTCATTGGCTCTTGGAATGTAGGCGAGGGCCTTTGATCACATGTGACAATTGAGAAACACGTAACCCGGTCGGGCGATGCCCTGACGGCTGAATCGACAGCTTCCGCTTATGTGGAGAGGGCGATGGCTTCTCTTGAACGTTCTGACTTACAAGCTGTTACCAATGCTGCTCTGTCCGCTGTTTGCCAGTGTGTAATTCTTTTAAATTAGGCTAAATTTCTCATTTATTTTCTAATTTTTACTTTACTTCACATTGATTTCACTCATTTATTTACCTATCTTAAGTACCCCCCCCATGAACCATGGACCTTGCCGTTGGTGGGGAGGCTTGCGTGCCTCAGCGATACAGATAGCCGTACCCTAGGTGCAACCACAACGGAGGGGTATCTGTTGAGAGGCCAGACAAACGTGTGGTTCCTGAAGAGGGGCAGCAGCCTTTTCAGTAGTTGCAAGGGCAACAGTCTGGATGATTGACTGATCTGGCCTTGTAACAATAACCAAAACGGCCTTGCTGTGCTGGTACTGCGAACAGCTGAAAGCAAGGGGAAACTACAGCCGTAATTTTTCCCGAGGGCATGCAGCTTTACTGTATGATTACATGATGATGGCGTCCTCTTGGGTAAAATATTCCGGAGGTAAAATAGTCCCCCATTCGGATCTCCGGGCGGGGACTACTCAAGAGGATGTCGTTATCAGGAGACAAAAGCAAAACAAGGATAATGGAATGTAGTCTAATTAAGTCGGGTGATGCTGAGGGAATTAGATTAGGAAATGAGGCACTTAAAGTAGTAAAGGAGTTTTGCTATTTGGGGAGCAAAATAACTGATGATGGTCGAAGTAGAGAGGATATAAAATGTAGGCTGGTAATGGCAAGGAAAGCGTTTCTGAAGAAGAGAAATTTGTTAACATCCTGTATTGATTTAAGTGTCAGGAAGTCATTTCTGAAAGTATTTGTATGGAGTGTAGCCATGTATGGAAGTGAAACATGGACGATAAATAGTTTGGACAAGAAGAGAATAGAAGCTTTCGAAATGTGGTGCTACAGAAGAATGCTGAAGATTAGATGGGTAGATCACATAACTAATGAGGAAGTATTGAATAGGATTGGGGAGAAGAGAAGTTTGTGGCACAACTTGACCAGAAGAAGGGATCGGTTGGTAGGACATGTTCTGAGGCATCAAGGGATCACCAATTTAGTATTGGAGGGCAGCATGGAGGGTAAAAATCGTAGAGGGAGACCAAGAGATGAATACACTAAGCATATTCAGAAGGATGTACGTTGCAGTAGGTACTGGGAGATGAAAAAGCTTGCACAGGATAGAGTAGCATGGAGAGCTGCATCAAACCAGTCTCAGGACTGAAGACCACAACAACAACATCTTAAGTACCACTCAACAATGCAATTTTTTTCTGAAACCAAGTTCGTTTTATTCAGGATTCCAATACACCATATAATTGGCCACTCTTTGGCTACAAAACCCTATTTTTGAACATAATGTGCGACAGCCTTGCGCTCCTTACTGGGAGGGCCGGTATGCTCGTCCGCTGGTCGTGTTGCTGCCTCCCCATCATGCACGTACTGTTTCCCACGCAGTGGGCCAAACAGATGGAAGTCGGAAGGTACGACATCCGTGCTGCAGGTTGCATCAGGAAGAACAGTCCAATGAAGTGTTGTCAGCTCCTCTCGTGTGCACAGACTTGTGTCACGTTTGCGTTATCATCGAGAAGGAGAAGTTCGTGGCAACAAACACGCTGAAGTCGTTTCTTCAACTTCCTCAGGGTAGTACAATAAGCTTTAGAGTTGATGGTTGCACCGTGAGGTAAAACATCAAACAAAATAACCCCTTCAGCGTTCCAGAAGACCTTTGCCTTGATTTTCCCATCTGAGGGTGCGTCTTTTAACTTTGTCTTCGGAGGAGTGGTGATGTGACGCCACTCCACGGATTGCCGTTTTGTTTCCGGTTCGAAGTGATGAACCCGTGTTTCACTGCACGTGATGATGTTCGACAAAAAATTGTCACGATTAGCCTCGTAACGCGCAAGCAACACCTCACACATAGTCCTTCGTAGTTCTTTACGGTCTTCTGTTAGGCAGCAAAGAACCCAGCGGGCACGCGTATTTGAGTACCCCAACTGGTGGACGAGTGTGGCAGCACTACAAACAGAGCCGTCCAGCTGAGCAGCGAGGTGTCTGACTGTGATCCGTCGATCACCTCGAATGAGAGTGTCCGCACGATCCAACACTGAAGGAGTCACAGCTGTGTGCGGCCGGCCGGCGCGCGGGAGATCGGACACGTTTGCGCGTTGTTGTTGCGATGATGGCGGACGTGACCAACCGTGCTCTGGTTTTCGCCAAAAGAAAGTCAATGATAGCTCGCTGGTTGGAACACACCTCCGTTATAGACGCCATTTTGAAGACTAGGTATAGCGTCGCCACCTATCGGAACTTCGTGAAACTATAGGATTGAAGCAGGAATATTCCACGTTGCCCCACAACAAATTTAACATTTTTTCAGCCGAAACTGGTCGAGAAAAAAATACTGTCCCTGAGCACCGCACGATTTATTTCGACTACCCTTGTTTTCTTTTTGTTGATGTTCATCTCACTACCTCTGTTCAACAAACTAGCCATTCCACTGAACTGTTCTTCCAAGTCTTCCAAGTCTCTCGCCATCTCTGGCGGAAGACAAAACTTCAGTGTGGGAAGTGTGGTGTTTAAAATGAGATGGGGAAAAGGGGGAGGGGCGGGGAGTACCTACTATAAATTTCTATCCCGGAATTTACGTCAGCACAGAAAAATACTCCCCAATCACCTATAATCTGTGCGCAACGGAATGATATACACATCTCTCTCTCTCTCTCTCTAATTATCAAATTATTCAACCCAATAACGTGACATCTCAAAAACGAAGACATCACGTTACTGTCTACTTGAATTATAGACCGTACTAAGGACCACGAAACTGTTTATTTCCAATCAAAGAAAACTCCGAATAGTGATATTTATAATAACTGATAACTAGTATACGCCGAGTAAAATTAATTAGGGTTGGCAAAGGGGGGGGAACTGAAGGAAGGATTTCTACGCCTTTTCCCTCGATGAATTGAACGTATAAGGGAATGTAACAATTTTATACTAAACAGAAAATGGTTAAACCTCAATGGTTGGTGGCCCCCGAAACTTGGAAGTGCAAAGGCCCTCGCTGTTAAAAACGACTCAACTTTACGCGTGAACTAACTTCTGTGTGAAATTACTCTGACTGAGATGCGAGGACCACACCTGCACCCAGCACAAGGTGCGAGATAGCTAATACAACGCGCAGTGCGTTGTCTCAGAAGCAATGTCGAACGGCCGCTCTGGAACGTGCCCAAGTAGGCTTCCGTATCCGGCGTCCTTACTCGACGGTTCTGCTGGCCGAAGTCCTTATCCTCTGGCTCCCACGGCCGTAACGTCTTTACTGCCCGCCGCCTACAGGCAAAGTGTCTTGTCAACGTTCGCTCTGTATAATTCGGCATTACTCCACTTGGAGCAGTGAGAAAAATACGTTAGAACGCCAAAGCGAGTGTTGTTCCGCATCTCCGCGCCAGTCGCACGCGTTCTAGCATCAGAACTCCCCCCCCCCCCCCTTACAATTTTGAAGCATCCCTTCTAACACCGAATGGCGCATAACCGATCGCAGGCCGTCCCGTCAGTATTTTTTCAGAGGGACGCAGGCGAGAGCCGACGCTATCCTAAAAATTCTAGCCAACCGTTCCCACCTAGCTCCACGCACCACTCTAACTTTTCCTTTAACAGAGTTTTTTCTCGAGAGCGGTCACCGAGCTAAGGTGATGGGACGTGGCGTCGCCGTTTCACTTCAATAACGTTCGCCTCGTGTTCTGACTATAAAATTTCGCTGACGACGCTCTGCCGTTTGACAATACGACAGAATATCTTCGCATTGTACTGGCGCCATGCTAATGCAGAAATACTAGAAGGCCGGTACCTGCGTGCAGGAGCGCCGCCGCCCCCACTACAGACCATAAACACTTTCATCTCCCTGGTGAGGCAAAATACCTCGATTCGTCCCAGCAAGAGACATTACGCTCAGCAAAATGCCTTCACCCACCAACCAAATCTAGAAATCAACCATTGTCAACAGCGTTTAAGATATGCACCTAATCCTGCAGCACAGTTACCGAATTAACTGATCCCATAATAGGGTCTGATAACCCTATTATGTCTTAAAGTGAAACGACAGCAAGTCTAAATAACTTGCCAAGTTTCAAATGTCATCAGCAAACCTCAAAGTTTTTATTTCTTCTCCCAGAACATTAATTAACTTTCCAAATTGCTCCTTGGTACCCTGTAAGGCTTTCCCAATATACTGATTATATAACATTGGGAGTATAGTACAACACTGCGACACTCTCTTATCAACTGCTGCTTCCTTTTCCTGCCCTTCTACTCTTAAAACTTGCAATCTTGTTCCTATACAAGTTGCAGATAACCTTCCGCTCTCTGTATTTTGTCCGTGTTACCTTCCGAATTTCAAGCTTTCTCTAAATCTACAAACGCTATCAACGTAGGTTGGCCTTTCTTCATGCGATCATCTAAGATTTGTTATTTCATTGTGTCAAATAGTACGCTACACTGAAGTTACAACAGTCGTGGGATAGCGTTACGCATATAAACAGATGGCGCTAACATCGCGTACACAATGTGTAAAAGCGCAGAGCTGTCATTTATACTCAAGTGACTCATGTGAAAAGATGTGCGACGTCAAAATGGTCGCACGACGGGAATTAAAAGACTTTGGATCTAGATGCGTGGGACATTCCTTTTTGGAAATCGTTAGGGAATTCAGTCTTACGAATCGACATTGTCACGAGTGTGCCGAGAATACCACATTTCGAGTAGTACTTCTCACCACAAACAGCACAGTGGCCTACGGCCATCACTTAACGACCGAGAGCAGCGGCGTTTTTTGTAGAGTTGTTAGTGCTAACAGACAAGCAACACTGTGAAATAACCGTAGAGGTCAATGTTTGGCCTACGACGAATGTATCCGTTAGTACAATGCGTTAATCGGCTGTGGCAGCAGACAGCCGAGGCGAGTGCCTTTGCCGTCTGCACGACACGACTGAACCGACCACTGACTAGAAATAGTTATGTTCGTCTACTTGGAGACCACTGTCAGCCATTCGCGGACGCCATATTCCCAAGCAACGATGGAATTTTTATGGGTGCCATTGCTCTACATCAATGGACCACTATTGTTCGCGATTCGTCTGAAGAACATTCGGGACAATTCGAGCGAACGATTTTTCAACCCAGATTGCCCGACACGAAACCTTTCGAACATTTATGGGATGTAATCGAGAGATCAATTTGTGCACAAAATCCTGCATCGGCAACACTTTCGCAACTATGGACAACTATAGAGACAGCATGACTCAATATTTCAGCAGTGAATTTTCAGTAACCTGCTGAGTACATGCCACGTTGAGTTGCTGCAACGTTCTAGAGGCAAAAGGAGCTTCGACACGATATTAGGCGGTATCCTATGACTTCTGAAACGACAGTGTATCGCCTACAGGATATAATAAATATTAACAAAAATAGTCCAGACAGAGTCTAAACATTCTGCGTGGTGTCTGTTTGTTCTATATCGTGTCTCCCTACCACTTTCGCGCAACGACGCTCTGAGCGTGTTTTTTTTTTAGGGAATTGACTAGTTTGAACCTGGGACCTGTTGCTGGTAAGGAGACGTCAGACCACACATGACATTTAGAATTCAGAGGAGTTCAGTGAGACTAGCGATGATATAACCAAATACTTAATGATTTCAGCGTCAGCTCCACTGCACTCCCTGTAAAAGAATCTTAATACTAACTAAATTTAGTGGAAGGGGTTCAAGGCTTTCCTATTTTTAGTTAGCTGGCAAAATAACGTCGAAAAAGCGGTTAAGTTTACCATTGGAAATTTTATTCTACTCACAAAACATCGTTTATAAATTGCACTATTGATAAAAGGAAATGTTTTAATACAGGATGGTAAAAACCATCTGCGTTCAACAAAAATGTGAACGAATATTCCCTGAATGGGTTTCCAAGTTCTACAATGGATCGAAGGATGACCTATGCCATATCACATCTATAATCTAGGTTTAAATTAAGTTTCACAAGAGAGAAAACTATCCAAATGGTCTACAGTGACCTTCAATTATCTTTAATTACTTATCTAACTTGTCGTAAATTACAGTGGCTGATGTGGCTTCTCAATAACTATATAACAGAAAAATCATTGCATATCAGATTTTTACTTCAAGTGGCAAATGTGAACACCATGAGCTTTAATTGACGATCGACACTAGTATTACGTAAAGGGGATGTAACAGATGAGACTTCTGCAGTTCTGAGTGAAGCCTTATGCGCTCAAAAATGCGGCATCGCGTGCGTTCATTACCTTGTCGGTGTTCGTCAAGGGGTGGCGCGCAGCACAGCTCCGCTCACCTCACCATCTCGGAAGCAACTCTCACCTAACTTCTCCTTACTACTATTTACCGAAGTTGGTTTAAAGAAACTATCTGGCTGTGTTTTCATCTGACCAATCAGGGTCTCAATGTCAACTTTAAGCTCCGCCTACAAAAATTCTGTCTATCCAATGAGAAACGTTATACTTTTCGTGGTGGGGCAATGTTTTTAAAGTTTGCAACGTAACAGAGACGCGAAAAAGTCTCACGCTAAAACTTGCAGCTGGTGTGGTCCTTTTAGTGTTATCGTAAGATCTATACTGTTCTTCTGGAGGGCTCTATCTTTTAAAATGGGCTGGGGGTTGGTCCTGTCGTAACAGAGACGCGAAAAAGTCTCACGCTAAAACTTGCGGGTGGGGTAGCCCTTTTTCTGTTATCGTAATATCTATACTGTTCTTCTGGAGGACTCTAGCTTTTAACATGGGCAGGGGGTGGTCCTAGCGGTTAGCTGGCGACGTGGGTGTCCGTCCCTTATCGTAGGGCCTTCTCGCTTAACATGGTTCTGCTCTCAGCTTCTGTTCTCGTTTCTCCCCTCGGAACTGCGTCTGTCTCATGGTGGGAAGGTATGACATGCATTTAGGCATTCTTGTGTTAGTCTGTGGTATTCCATTCGCTCACTCGTAACTTGTATTACTTTGGTTAATTTAATGTCACAATTTATTCGGAGCTATGTGACATACTACTGGATTTGCTTATCATGTCAGGGTTTTCATGGAAGGTGTTGGATTTGCCTGACACCTTACATATCACCACCCTTCGAACTTAATTTTTGTACTGAAGTTAGGCAATGATTGAATCGTTGTGTAAGCCAGTCAGAAATTATTCTGTTATCTAAATTTTGTTGCCCACTGTTCAGCCACGTTATTCTGTTTTATGCTAGTTTGTGTTACTAATTTATATTTTTATATTCTTCCACATTATTATAAAAAATATGTTTATATTGACAAGGGAAGAATATTTTTATTCTATTATAATTATTATTTTTTAATTATTTTCTTTCTTTATTTAATTGTGAAGTTTGTTTTTTAAGAAGTTTGTTATCGAAAGTGAGGAGTCTTTCACATCGATATTCTTAGAAATATTGTTTTTATAAATGTAGTAATTAAGTAAAATCTATTCCTAACACATTTTCTAAATATCATGTACAAGTAAAATGTTTTTGTTTCTAGACACTCATTTCAACATTGTTACACTAACAAATAAGAATTATTTCCAATAATTGCTTTGACAAAGAAATATACATACATAAGTATTGAGATATTATCCCAACAAATGGTACAAATGTTAAAAAAAAGGGAAAACATCCAACAAGATAATTTTTTTATTCTTTGTTTTTATAAGGAGAAAATAAGTAAAATATAGTTATTCTTTTATTTTTATGAGGAGAAAATAAGTGGCATATAGTTTTAGCGTTTATTATGCCTTACTTTTGTTCTTTATATACTGTCCATTTCAGAACTAATGACTTATTTTTATCGATAGTCTATTTTTTACTTATGTCCATAGTCAATGACTGTTATTTTGTAGTTTATTAGCTTTCTGGTGTGCTTAAGTTATTTAGTTTTTCACACGTTTCTTTTTCACAATTCCTACATCACATAATTTGATTTCACACATTCACACAATCCTATGAATGTTTAAGCATGAGGTTGGCGAATGTTTTTGAACGAAGGTGATGGACTTGAGCGAGATGGATGTGGTCAAGTATTTGATGTACAGCTTCGTTCGTCGTTCCTTGTTGGCTTTGCAAGTGTGTGTTGCTGTTGTGGAGGTCCCATAATGGAATGGAGCTGCTAGTGCTGAATCTCGTGGTTTACTGGCTTTGTATGCGTGAAAGTCATCGTTATGTGTCGCTGAAAACGGTCGTTTTTCGTTGTAATACTTCACAGACGACTAGTTTACAATAGGATAGGGATTTGGGAAAGTATGTCGTCTATTCTTTACCCATCTTTTTTCTTGTTCTCAATCTTGCGAATCTTCAACTTCTGTTCTTCCTGCTTTTTCTCTGCTTCTTAGTTGATTCTTGGTTTTTCTCTGGACAGGATATGGAAATATTTATTGATAATTAGTCGCTTTAAAGTTCTCCTCTTAGTAACAGTTTGATAAATTGTTTGGGTGTGTCATTTTTACTTTGTAAACGTTTTCTTCAGTTTCGTGCTTCAGTGTGCTGTTTAATAGCAGTAGTGTGACTTTTACACATATTTTTTGCCAGTGGTAGCTTGCCCAAGCGGTCTTCTCGTCAGGCCGTTTTTTGCTCGCTCCGCTGAGTGGGGATGCTCGGAGACCATTCCGGCGTTCGGCGTTTGACGTTCGGCGTCCCGTCGCGTCACTGCAGGGTTCCGCTACTGTGCGGGTCCGTTTTCGTTCCAGCAGGTTTCCGCCTAGCGGTCAAATTTATTGCCCACTTCAGTTACAAGGGCCTTCTGTTGGTCTCGCTGTCCTTTCCCTTCTTTCCACGCTTCTGCCTTGTAGGAATCGTGTCTTGCTAATTACGTCCTATTCTTTCTTGATACATCTCGCATTGCAACTTGTAGGTCTTTGCATCTTGCTGGAGTTTTTACAATGGTTCTTACAAAAAGTTTTACTTATAATCATCTAACATAAGTCTAGTACCCACATTGTTTTACGCCTTCTTAAAAAGCTTTTCAAATTTCGGCGCCCTTTCCATGTTACAATTCTAAGATATTTTGAGTCTTAACTTATACAAGAAACCTCAAATTCGTTTTTTTATTTTTGTGTAGTGTTGTGGTGTATAGCATTTTAGTATTTCATGCTGTTAGACTATCTACACTTTATCCCTTCACCTTAATCTATGCTACTATTGGTGTTATTTTTGTTTTTGTTTTTATTGAAACTACTTTCTTTTTCCCACCTTCCTCTCTCTTCATTCTCCTTTCTCCTGACGATCTTATCTGCAACATAATCTTGAAATATTGTGCTGATTATTTACCAGTAATCAAATTAATCTTCAAACTTGTACTGAAAGTGCTTAAAAATGCCAGTCATAGGTAAAAATACCTCTGCTTTATCTCGTAAAATACCCTCTAATTCTCTTTTACTGTGTTCCGAAATACCTTGAACTTCTTGCAATTTTTCGTAGATTTCTTTATGGGCTTCTAACATGAGTTGAGGCGATTCCCCCTTTTGTGCATACCATTCTAATTCTTCATCCTCCTTATCTCGCATCGTTCTTAATTGTTTGTTTATAACTGGTATTTCTTCTAATTTTAGCTTTTGCTCAAAGAGAAGTGTGACATTCCTGAATGTTACGCTACCTTTCCCCATATCAATTATTGCTCGTCTCTCATTTAAAAAACCTGCACCTATAATCAATTCTACAGTTAGTTTAGGGATAATCACGAAGTTGGCTTCGATCTTTTGACCTTCGCACGAAAGAGTTAACCTTGTTTGTCTCATAACTTCCGCAGCATTGTTTCTAATAGGACCTCTTACTTTAATCTTACGTGTTTTCAGAACTGGCAATTCCTCATTGGCATTACACTGCATGAATAAATTTTCTGAGATCGCAGTCAGTTCACTTCCGCTATCAATTACAATATTGACTGGGATATGCTTTACCATGGCCTTCACAATTGGTTGAATTTGAGAGGGTTGGTTCTGTTCTTCTTCTTCTTGCATCAACAAATCCTCCACTGAATCATACATGAGTCTTTTTAGGAATTTCCCTTGTGAATTCGAACTTTCTGTAGGATAAGCTTCGACTGCTACTTCTCTTTCTTTTATTTCCTCTTCTCTATTTCTTTCTTCATTTACACTTTCTTCAATATCCTCTACTTTTTCCTCATCCTCGTGTATCTTCTCCTTCTTCGACGCTACTTCCAAATAATCGCATCTAAATGCTCTAATTATCGCTTCATAACTTCCTTCATTATATACGTTGTGTTGTGTGCCCACTTGTAACTTATTTTCAACTTCTGTCGATTGCGCATTATCCTCATTGAATTCGCTTTCCCTGGTTTCCATCTCAAATAGCTCTGCAATACTCATTACTTCGTCCTTTCCTCCTACATTCGTTGTGCATGCCTCTGGTAATTCATCTTCCTCGTCAGTATTCTCAGAATTAATTTCGTCCCAACACGATATTGTTATTTTCTTGTCTTCGTTTTCATCTGGTCCCTGCGGATTTGTTTCTTCCTTCTTCTCTTCTCGTGATAAGATTTTTACTTCTCTGTTCAAGGTGCTGCAATTGTCCTGGATCGGTGCGTCATTCTCTTTGGCGTGGGCGCTTAGCTGTCAATTCGAACGTTTATCGGGGTTTGGTGGTCTTCCCTCCACCTCTTCTATCTGTATTCCCTTTTCTTGTTCAGCTGGTTGATAGTGCTTTCTTTGTTGATAATTTGTAGGTCCATTGGTTCTCCAGTACCCGTTCCGATTGTCGTTATTCCCTCTGTAATAGTTGTTGCCGTTCCTGGGTGAATTATAGTTATTGCCATATTCTCTTCTAAATCCATAACCGGTTCTTTGTTGAAATCTGTTGTCATTTCTTGTTGCGAAGTTATCACATGGTTCGTAATTATTGTTTCTTCGTACTGTGTCTTGTGGATTCCACTGCTTTTTGCTTTCGTTTTCATGTGCGCTTCGTCTTTTTCTTGCGTCACCTTCCGAAAATATGAACTCTAGTTCCCTTAGAATACCTTTAAATGCTTCTACGTCATTGCCTCAGTGACCTACTAATGATTGCTGGTATTTTAATGGCACTTCATCGCGCATAATTTAATCAACAGTCCGTCACTGTATGGTACATCTAAGCATTGATTTTTCTTTGCCATTAATTCGAAAAATTTCACAGGACTCTTCTCTCCTGAATTTTCAAAATATGGGTGCTGTAATAATTCGTACTTCACTCTGTTCTGTGCTTCGATGGACCAATATCGTGAGAGAAACTTCTCTCTGAAATCTTCGTACGATCGGCATGTCGCTGCAACATTTTGCATGGTTTCTGCGACTGTTTCTGACATGTGTGCACATATAAAGTCTAATTTGTGTGCTAGCGTCCAGTGTTCTGGTAATCCTACTCGGAATTCATCAATAAAAGTTCGTGGCTGTAATGAGTTTCCTTCTCGAAAGTGTTGAAATTTTCTGACTGTGAGGAAATGATCGTTGTCGTACTTCGTCATAGTTCCGTATGAAATTCGCGATTCTTCGCCACTTTTGTTTCTGATCATTTCTCCCGTCGTTCCTTCCGGTTGTGGTAGATCCATTGGATATTGTCCACTGTAACTTTCGCCTACCCTTGCGTAGTATCGTTGGGGTGGTACGCAGTAATTTTCTTCCATCGGTTGTGAACGTGTAGCTGAATGCATTGCACTGTACTCTTCGCGACCTGGCTTTCCATTGTCACGTATGTTACTTTCCGCCTGTGATTGGACTCGCAAATGTGTAATATCTTCGTTAATTGCTTGTTTTTCCGGCACTGTTACATATACGGATGTGGTTGCAGACTCTGTGCTTCTTCGATCCTGTTCACTACGCTCTTTAATGGTTTGCAACAACTCTGTTCGCAATTTCTGAAATTGTTGCTTCGTTTGCGCTTCTATTTTGACTATGCGGTTATCATATCTTTTCAGCACTGCTTTTGTGATACGTTTGTGTGACACACTGTTTTCAACAATTTCACGCGCTGTACCTGCTGCTTGTCTAGTAATTACGTTTATCTGTTTCTCTAGTTTCTTGACTTCTCCCTAGGTGTTGTTACGTAATGTTTTGTGTGGTGTCACCGCCAGACACCACACTTGCTAGGTGGTAGCCTTTAAATCGGCCGCGGTCCTTTAGTATACGTCGGACCCGCGTGTCGCCACTATCAGTGATTGCAGACCGAGCGCCGCCACACAGCAGGTCTAGAGACACTTCCTAGCACTCGCCCCAGTTGTACAGCCGACTTTGCTAGCGATGGTTCACTGACGAATTACGCTCTCATTTGCCGAGACGATAGTTAGCATAGCCTTCAGCTACGTCATTTGCTACGACCTAGCAAAGCGCCATTAGCAGTTACTATTGATGCTGTAAAACATGTGCCGTCAAGAGCGATGTTCACCATTAACGGATTAAACTTAAGTATTCCAACAGCTACGTCCTTTTTTGCTGAAGTCTAACTTCCTTGTCCTGTTCCAGACCTCACGCCAGCCTGCGTGAGCTAAAACGCGTGCTTTCGGCTTCCTCTCATAGTGGGTTGGCTCTCTTGCCAATCCACAACATTTTGATCTCGTCCTGAGTGTCATTACGCAATGTTTGTACGTCTACTTGTACCTTGTCAGTGTCTGTTCTCAATTGATTGTAACCTGTTATTAAGTTTCCTATCACTTCTCGAGATTCTTTTGCCTCGTCTGCAATATGACTTAGTTGTAACTGAATTTTTTTGTTTTGCTCTTTAATCTCACGCAATTGTCTCGTGGTTTCTGCATTCTGAATTTTAATTTGGTTCGCTTTGTCTTTATTTTGCCTTGTCATGGTTTCCGTAATTTGTTTTTGTAATTCTGCCAGATTGGTGGGTCCTATTGCGTTTTCTTCCGACGTCCTACGCTCTGTGCTTTCGCCCAAGTGTTGGTTCGCAACCGATTGCATTGAACTGTGCTGTGACACGTTTCTGCTCGCATTCCTTGTACTCTGTGGTGAGGGATCACTGATTACTTGTACTATGGGTTCTACGTATTCAAGACGCAAGTTAGAATCCTCATCGACTCTCTCTCTACTTTCCTGCTCCTCTGTCGTATGCTGACTTACGTTTTCTATGCCTTGGCGTACATTATGCTCGTATTGGTGCGTTATATGTCCTATTTCTCGCGATACTGCATCGTCTGTTGTACTGTCCTCTATTCTCTGTCCATTTTCATGCTGGGTCTCTACCTCAATTCGGTCAACGTCTCGATCTGCCATTGCTAATCTTTCTGAATCTCTTATTTTCTGTTTTAAAAGCAATTTACGCGCCATACTTCGCGGCAACATGCGCTCATACGATGTGACGCGTTTCATAAACTTTTTGTTCACACGACTTGACACTACCAAGACTGACAATCCATTCACTTACTTGTTGGGTCAGAACTAACTTGTCAACGATGTATCCACCACCTGTGCGCTTGCATTGAGGAGAAAACTTAATTCTAACAATATTAAAATTCACATCTAAATTATGCTATTGTCTCTGACACTTTCTTACTATCTATCACTGCAGCTACTGTTTTCGAGTATTTAAAACTTTAGGAAAAAAATTTTTTTTACTACGAAAATGTTTCAACAAGATATTTTTTTGACCTAGTTAGGCATGTGCTCGACCTTCACTCATGGTATTTTACCATCCTGCCAGGGTCGCCATTTTCTAAACATTCTGCATGGTGTCTGTTTGTTCTATATCGTGTCTGCCTACCACTTTCGCGCAACGACGCTCTGAGCGTGTTTTTTTTTTTTTTTTTTAGGGAATTGACTAGTTTGAACCTGGGACCTGTTGCTGGTAAGGAGACGTCAGACCACACATGACATGTAGCATTCAGAAGAGTTCCGTGAGACTAGCGATGATATAACCAAATACTTAATGCACTCCCTGTAAAAGAATCTTAATACTAACTAAATTTAGTGGAAGGGGTTCAAGGCTTTCCTATTTTTAGTTAGCTGGCAAAATAACGTCGAAAAAGCGGTTAAGTTTACCATTGGAAATTTTATTCTACTCACAAAACATCGTTTATAAATTGCACTATTGATAAAAGGAAATGTTTTAATACAGGATGGTAAAAACCAACTGCGTTCAACAAAAATGTGAACGAATATTCCCTGAATGGGTTTCCAAGTTCTACAATGGATCGAAGGATGACCTATGCCATATCACATCTATAATCTAGGTTTAAATTAAGTTTCACAAGAGAGAAAACTATCCAAATGGTCTACAGTGACCTTCAATTATCTTTAATTACTTATCTAACTTGTCGTAAATTACAGTGGCTGATGTGGCTTCTCAATAACTATATAACAGAAAAATCATTGCATATCAGATTTTTACTTCAAGTGGCAAATGTGAACACCATGAGCTTTAATTGACGATCGACACTAGTATTACGTAAAGGGGATGTAACAGATGAGACTTCTGCAGTTCTGAGTGAAGCCTTATGCGCTCAAAAATGCGGCATCGCGTGCGTTCATTACCTTGTCGGTGTTCGTCAGGGGGCGGCGGACAGCACAGCTCCGCTCACCTCGCCATCTCGGAAGCAACTCTCACCTAACTTCTCTTTACTACTATTTACCGAAGTTGGTTTAAAGAAACTATCTGGCTGTGTTTTCATCTGACCAATCAGGGTCTCAATGTTAACTTTAAGCTCCACCTACAAAAATTCTATCCATCCAATGAGAAACGTTATACTTTTCGTGGTGGGGCAATGTTTTTAAAGTTTGCAACGTAACAGAGACGCGAAAAAGTCTCACGCTAAAACTTGCAGTTAGTGTGGTCCTTTTAGCGTTGTTAGATCTATACTGTTCTTCTGGAAGGCTCTATCTCTTAACATGGGCTGGGGGGTGGTCCTAACATAACAGAGACGCGAAAAAGTCTCACGCTAAAACTTGCGGGTGGTGCGGTCCTAGCGGTTAGCTGGCGACGTGTGTGTCCGTCCGTCGATTTTTGTCGGGCCTTCCATCTTAACACGGTTCTGCTCTCGGCTTCTGTTCTCGTTTCTCCCCTCGGAACTGCGTCTGTCTCACGGTAGGAAGGTATGACATGCATTTAGGCATTCTTGTGTTAGTCTGTGGTATTCCATTTGCTCACTCGTTACTCGTATTATTTTGGTTAATTTAATGTCACGATTTATTCGGAGCTATGTGACATACTACTGGATTTGCTTATCATGTCAGGGTTTTCATGGAAGGTGTTGGATTTGCCTGACACCTTACAAGAGTGATACTATAACCTTTATCATTTGTACTAACAATTAGTGGCATCCGCTAATTATACACTTAAGCGCCAAAGAAAAAGGTATAGTCATGCGTATTCAAATACAGAGACATGTAAACAGGCAGAATACGGCGCTGCAATCGGCAACGCCTATATAACACTACAAGTGTCTGGCGCAGTTGTTACATCGGTCACTGCCGTTACAATGGCAGGTTATCAAGATTTAAGTGAATTTGAACGTGGTGTTACAGTCGGCGCATGAACGATAGGACACAGCATATCCACGGTAGCGATGAACCCATTTTCCCGTACGACCATTTCACGAGCGTACCGTGAATATCAGGTATCCGGTAAAACATCTCCGACATCGCTCTGGCCGGATAGAGATCCTCCAAGAACGGGACCAACTACGACTGAAGAGAATCGTTCAACGTGACAGAAGTGCAACCCTTCCGCAAATTCCTGCCGATTTCAACGCTGGGCCATCAACAAGTGTCAGCGTGCAAACCATTCAACGAAATATCATAAATATGGCCTTTCGGAGCCAAAAGCCCATTCGTGTACCCTTGATGACTGGACGACATCGTTTCAAATTGTATCGAGGGGATGGAGACAACCTCATGAATCTATAGACCGAGCACGTCAGCAGGAGACTGTTCAAGCTGGTGGGGCGTATGCTGTTGTAGTGATATGAGACCCCTGATACGTCGAGATACGACTCTGACGGGTGGCACGGAGCCGAAAGCCCATTCGTGTACCCTTGATGACTGGACGACATCGTTTCAAATTGTATCGAGGGGATGGAGACAACCTCATGAATCTATAGACCGAGCACGTCAGCAGGAGACTGTTCAAGCTGGTGGGGCGTATGCCCTTGTAGTGATATGAGACCCCTGATACGTCGAGATACGACTCTGACGGGTGGCACGGAGCCGAAGGCCCATTCGTGTACCCTTGATGACTGGACGACATCGTTTCAAATTGTATCGAGGGGATGGAGACAACCTCATGAATCTATAGACCGAGCACGTCAGCAGGAGACTGTTCAAGCTGGTGGGGCGTATGCCGTTGTAGTAATATGAGACCCCTGATACGTCGAGATACGACTCTGACGGGTGGCACGCATCCTGTCTGACGATCTGTGTTCATTCATGTCCATTGTGCATTACGACGAACTTGGCAATTCCAGCAGGACAATGCGACATCCCACACGTCCAGAATTGCTACAGAGAGGCTCCAGGAACACTCTTATTTGGCCGGCCGGGGTGGCCGAGCGGTTCTAGGCGCTACAGTCTGGAACCGCGTGGCCGCTACGGTCGCAGGTTCGAATCCTGCCTCGGGCATGGATGTGTGTGATGTCCTTAGGTTAGTTAGCTTTAATTAGTTCTAAGCTCTAGAGGACTGATGACCTCAGCAGTTAAGTCCCATAGTGCTCAGAACCATTTGAACCATTTGAACTCTTATTTGTTTAAACACTTCCGCTGGCCACCAAACTCCCCAGACATGAACATTTTCAGCATATCTGGCATGCCTTGCAACGTGCTTTTCAGAATAGATCTCCACCCCCTTGTACACTTACGGATTTATGGATAGCCCTGCAGGATTCAAGGCGCCAGTTCGCTCCAGGACTACTTCAGACATTAGTCGAGTACATGCTACGTCGCGTTGTAGCACTTGTGCATGCTTACTCAAAGCAAGAAAGCAAAGCACCGCGTGCTGGTGCGAATGGGTGTCGCGATCGACCGACCGCCGTGTCATTCTTAGCCAACTACGACACTAGATGAGGCGTAGGATCAGAACACCATTCTCCCGGCCGCTGTCGGCTTCCTCCACCTTAGACCCGCAACTTCTTACTGAAGTAGTTTTTCATTTCACATCACGACTCGGAGTGCACCCCGTTCCAGTCCTTTCACCAAGGAAAACGTGCCTCGAAGTATTGGGAATTGAACCAGGTCCTCCACATACCACTGGGCTATGGAGGTGAACGTATGCTACCAATACATGTTAAATATCGTGTGATCAGCGTGAAATTAATTCACATATTATTTCACTTTATTACATAAATGAATAAAGGATTTACTTAACTTTGACACAGTTCTTTGCCATAGCAGCATTTGATAATTTACAACTGTCACTGACTATGAAAACATCACGTGATGCTCTAAGTAATGAACTGTTCTGTTGAAGTACAATTTTCTAGATTTCGTCAGAAACTTGAACTGTCACTGTCCTACACGATCTTGTTCCCTGGAGATCTCGACTGAGCTGAGCTTTTCCGTACTCAACACTATATTGCCCTCAGTGGGAGGGCGTTGCTGACCTGAGAGGGGAGCGTGGTCCTCAAGACGCCTTCGATTCGTCGTTACGGTTTGCAGCGGAGCCTCGTTAACGTCTGTGGTATCGACGTGCACTGCCAACTTCGGTGCGACACCGCGATCTCTGGACGATACCACAGATGGGTACAACTTGCAGAAACCAGATGGTTCATTGTCTCGTGCTCTCCACATTCGCGTAACGTTAAGTCGCAGGAAATCCCGACATTCTCATGTAGAGCTTCGTTCTACCAACTCCAGAGCGCATCCTCCTAAGCGTCTCCATATAGACTAACTTTCCTCGTAACCTGAAGAGACACCTTCACAAGACATCATCCATCCTGCACGGCTACTGGATATGGAACGCCGTGAATTTACCGAGAGGGTAGCGCAGTAGTTAGCACATTGGACTCGCATTCGGGAGGACGACGGTTCAAAAACGCGTCCGGCCATCCTAACGTAACTTTTCCGTGATTTCCCTAAATCGCCTAAGGTAAATGCCAGGATGGTAAGAAACTTCCTGACAGATTAAAACTGTGTGCCGGACCGACACTCGAAATCGGGACCTTTGCGTTTCGCGGGCTACCCGAGGACGACTCACTACCCGTCCTCACAGCTTCATTTCTGCCAGTACCTCGTCTCCTACCTTCCAAACTTCACAGAAGCTCTCCTGCATACCTTGCAGGACTAGCACTCCTGGAAGAAAGGATACTGCGGAGACATGGCTTGGCCACAGTCTGAGGACGTTTCCAGAATGAGATTTTCACTCTGCAGTGGAGTGTGCACTGATATGAAACTTCCTGACAGATTAAAACTGTGTGCCGGACCGAGACTCGAACTCGGATGGATGGTGCCTTCGAAAGGGCACACCTGCTTTGCTTTCCCATCCTTCCTTAATCCGAGCCGGTCACTGTGGCCGAGCGATTCTAGGCGCTTCAGTCCGGAACCGCGCGACTGCTGTGGTCGCAGGTTCGAACCCTGCCTCGGGCATGGATGTGTGTGATGTCCTTAGGTTAGTTAGGCTTAAGTAGTTCTAAGTTCTAGGGGACTGGTGACCGCAGATGTTAAGTCCCATAGTGCTCAGAGCCATTTGAACCTTAATCCGAGTTTGTGCTCCGTCTCTAACGATCACGTTGTCGGAGGGACGTTAAACACTAATCCCCTCCGCCATGAAGTGTGAAAGCGGTTCAGTGAGGAAAGCGGTGTCAAACTAGCCTTCGACCTGAAGACCGCAACAACAACAACTTGGCGAGAATCCACGAGACGCCTGTTTCACAACATCAACAGGCTGTTGCGCCAGGACAGTGGTCGCTCTCATTGTTTCCTGTAAATTACCTCTGTAACTCGCATATTGGGGCAATGTGTATTTTGTAAAAATAATATTACTTCTCTTACTTTGCGCAGTGTCATTACCACTAACTCCAGCTTATGACGCAGATCTAGGTTTAATTCCAATCTTGTAGCTGTTTCGGAAGGTCAAAACTAGAGTATCATGCTAGGGATGAGTTATTTGAGAGATAATATTTGTGCATTAGTCACGTTATCCTAATCCCTCCTGTCAGCTAATAATTATTCTTTCATAAATAGCAGACGCTGAACTACTTTTAAATGGAAAATGACTGCTTCTCGTCCCGTTGCTGCAATTCGCGTGACGAGCGGGGCGCTTTTAATTGGTTCTGTTTAAAAGCGCGCCGCTCCGCAGCACCAATCAGGGCGCATTGTCAGTATGTGAATGGCGTTAAATTACCAACATTAAAGGGTTAAAGCGCCCACCAGACTGTACAGCGTAATCACGAAAGGACACTCGGAAGGGCAGTTTATATATAGTTACTTTTATCGAAAGAAATATTAAGAGGTCCCGTATAGTCCGTCGCTCAGATTCTCAAAGCTGCGTCGTAGGGGAGATGTTTATCCACTTGTGCCTCCTGTATAATGCCTCGTAATAAAGCTGGGCAGTTTAAGTGACGGGTAGAGATAAATTATGTTCTTGTAGCTGGTTGAAATTCCTGTAGTGCTATGTTTGCATTGTAATAGTTCGAAGTTTGCTTCAGACGCTACTATCGACCGTAGATGCACTGCGATAAATCAGAAGACAACAGACTCAGTATCAATGATAATCTTTCGGGTTTCCTGTGGTTAATGCGTATCACCGGCCGCCGATCCATGATACGGCGGCATTTCTTCCCTCTGTCCTCACACTACACAAATGATAATTGTAGGTGGGAGAAGGAATACATCAGGAGATGTGGGAAAGAGCATCCGACGCAATGTAAAAGCCACTGTTGAAAAACATTGCTGAACTGCATAAAATGTTTACGGTGAATATATCATGTCGAACTGGTATGTGATAAGAGCTGTGCTCTACCAAAACTATGGTTCAGTAGTTTTGACACATCCATAAATGGCATAGGAAATGGTGGGAAAAGAAGCATAAATGAATGTGTAACATGTAACAGAGGAACTGGGAGCTCATTCAGTATTAATTCATAGTGTATTTTATATCTTTACAGAATATAAAGTTCATTTTACAAGTAATAAAAATTAGTTGATCGTCTAACTTCTGCGCTATTAAGCAACCAAAGCAATTACTTTTGATGGAAGTACAATTTACATCTGTTGTTGTTGTGGTCTTCAGTCCTGAGACTGGTTTGATGCAGCTCTCCATGCTACTCTATCCTGTGCAAGCTTTTTCATCTCCCAGTACCTACTGCAACCTACATCCTTCTGAATCTGCTTAGTATATTCATCTCTTGGTCTCCCTCTACGATTTTTACCCTCCACGCTGCCCTCCAATACTAAATTGGTGATCCCTTGATGCCTCAGAACATGTCCTACCAACCGATCCCTTCTTCTGGTCAAGTTGTGCCACAAACTTCTCTTCTCCCCAATCCTATTCAATACTTCCTCATTAGTTATGTGATCTACCCATCTAATCTTCAGCATTCTTCTGTAGCACCACATTTCGAAAGCTTCTATTCTCTTCTTGTCCAAACTATTTATCGTCCATGTTTCACTTCCATACATGGCTACTCTCCATACGAATACTTTCAGAAATGACTTCCTCACACTTAAATCAATACTGGATGTTAACAAATTTCTCTTCTTCAGAAACGCTTTCCTTGCCATTGCCAGCCTACATTTTATATCCTCTCTACTTCGACCATCATTAGTTATTTTGCTCCCCAAATAGCAAAACTCCTTTACTACTTTAAGTGCCTCATTTCCTAATCTAATTCCCTCAGCATCACCCGACTTAATTAGACTACATTCCATTATCCTTGTTTTGCTTTTGTTGATGTTCATCTTATATCCTCCTTTCAAGACACTGTCCATTCCATTCAACTGCTCTTCCAAGTCCTTTGCTGTCTCTGACAGAATTACAATGTCATCGGCGAACCTCAAAGTTTTTATTTCTTCTCCATGAATTTTAATACCTACTCCGAATTTTTCTTTTGTTTCCTTTACTGCTTGCTCAATATACAGATTGAACAACATCGGGGAGAGGCTACAACCCTGTCTTACTCCCTTCCCAACCACTGCTTCCCTTTCATGTCCCTCGACTCTTATAACTGCCATCTGGTTTCTGTACAAATTGTAAATAGCCTTTCGCTCCCTGTATTTTACCCCTGCCACCTTTAGAATTTGAAAGAGAGTATTCCAGTCAACATTGTCAAAAGCTTTCTCTAAGTCTACAAATGCTAGAAACGTAGGTTTGCCTTTCCTTAATCTTTCTTCTAAGATAAGTCGTAGGGTCAGTATTGCCTCACGGGTTCCAGTGTTTCTACGGAATCCAAACTGATCTTCCCCGAGGTTGGCTTCTACTAGTTTTTCCATTCGTCTGTAAAGAATTCGTGTTAGTATTTTGCAGCTGTGACTTATTAACTGATAGTTCGGTAATTTTCACATCTGTCAACACCTGCTTTCTTTGGGATTGGAATTATTATATTCTTCTTGAAGTCTGAGGGTATTTCGCCTGTTTACATCTACAAACATAAAAAATGTAATTATTGTTGTTATTCTGTAGTCAATAGAGCGTCCATCATCATGATCAAAGGCAAGAGTTTGGCGTATATTTGATAAATGCGATAGTTGTTTATGAATAACGGAAACACAATTAATACAAGTTCGATAGAGTACTGATGCGATATTTGATGTATTTTTATTTGTGTATAATTTTTTTAATTGTACCTTTTCGTTGAGGAAATTGCGTTTCCTGGCGCTATGTGATAAACCTATAATGTTTTCTTTATTTTTAATACGAAAACTCTCTGTTTCACGTTATAAATCAACTATTTTTGAATAAAACCTGAATTAAATATTCAACTATTCTTGAGTAAAACCTGAATTAAACATTGACAATTTCAATTTCGCTATAAATACTGTTTATACATAAATAACAAAGAGGAGGATACGTGGAACAAAAATGTCTGTAGGTTATCCGGCCCTTTATATGTCCTCATTCAGTTTTTACACAGTTCACAGCTTCCGGTTTTTAGGAAAATCTAGTGAGACGTTGAGTGTAGCGACAGGCGCCGAGCCGAGAGGGCGCCCAGCAGAGCAGCAGCAGCACTCGTGTGATAAACTGTAAATTAATTCAGTCTTTGTTTTTTGTTCACGTGCTTCTCCAAAGAAGTGAACTGTACGTGTGTATTTTACTGTGTAGACTAGTGGTTAGAAAATTAATAGTAGTTTTTGTTGTTGCGTAAGTCTTGTGATCATTGTGTCCTAGGGCGGCTTTCTAGTGTAAATTTTCCCGTCGCCAGAAACTCCGTCACACCACTAAGTTTTAATTTTGTGCTAGTAGACAGCACACAGATTAGATCAGTACATGATTGTATTGTATTGTACAGTATTGTATGCTAACCGGGGACCTAGAAACGACGGAGAGGCTCCGTCCCCTCCGCAGCCGCAGTGGTCCACAACCCCACGACGACTACCGCAGTCCACTTCACCCCTCCGCCACCCCACACCGAACCCAGGGTTATTGTGCGGTTCGGCCTCCGGTGGACCCCACCAGAGAACGTCTCACACCAGACAAGTGTAACCCCTATGTTTGCGTGGTAGAGTAATGGTGGTGTACGCGTACGTGGAGAACTTGTTTGCGCAGCAATCGCCGACATAGTGTAACTGAGGCGGAATAAGGGGAACCAGCCCGCATTCGCCGAGGCAGATGGAAAACCGCCCAAAAACCATCCACAGAGTGGCCGGTTCACCGGACCTCGACACAAATCCGCCGTGCGGATTCGTGCCGGGGACCAGGCGCTGCATCCCGCCCGGGAAGCCGTGCATTAGACCGCACGGCCAACCGGGAGGGCCTCAGTACATGATAGTCTCAATATTTATCTCGTGCAGTAACTTCCCGGCAAACAGGATTCCTAATAACGGGTATCTGTAAACACATCAACTTCAGTAGATAAACTTATTTCTGTTTAATAGCTTGCGGTCTCAGAGTACAGTGAGAAATCTACACAAGTACTTTTAGTGCTACTTTATCCTCCTTTGGTATATTTTCAAACTCAGTAGCGCCGTTTGAGACCTTATATATATTTTATACACAGTACGATGTGGCTAGGGACTGTGCTCGTTGTGAACGGATACAAGGAGAATTGGCTGCTGTCCGTAAATAGCTGGAAGCTGCGTTGGCTACCGTCGACAAGCTTCTAGCTAATGTTCGAACTTGCAGTGACGTTGGGACCTGCGACACCTTTGGTGCTACTGGAATCCTCTGGTGGACGTCGCTGCGGCTTACGATACGCAACATCTGACCGATCCGTCCTCACTCCAGAGTGGGTGGCAGAACGTGGTGGGTTCGCGTGTCACTGGGCGAAATGCGAAAGAGGGAGCAGGCCGCGCGGCTGGCTCCCTACGTCTTAGCAACAGGTACGAGGTGCTACACAGTGTTGATGATAACTCTGAGCCAGCTCGGGATGCCTCTCCTGTTGGGCGAGCGGTCGACTTTCTTGCCCAGTTCGGACAAGTACAGAGGGTGGGTATGCCAGTCATTGGGAGCTCCAGTGTTAGACGGGTGATGGAGCCCCTCGGGGAGATAGCAGGCAAGGCAGGAAAGAATTCCAGTGTACATTCGGTACGTTTGCCGGGAGATCTCATCCGTGATATGGAGGAGGCCCTGCCGGCGGCTATCGAGCGCACTGGGCGATACCTGCTGAATGTAATGGCACATGTCGTGTAACGCCGGAAATGCATATCCTCCTATTTCCATCTATTGCACTGCAAATTTTTTCCTTATTTTGTTACCTGAAGATATAACATTTCTGTGTCTTTGTATATTGTAATTGTTTTACTATTTGTATATATTTATGCATTTATGTCGATGTATAATTGGTTTGTTTTGTAAATATTATTTGTATTTTTACGCTGGGTCTGGCCTAGGGAAAACTATGCTATCGAACGAATACATCGATAGGTCGTGTGGAGAACCAAAGTGTTTAGGATCTTTGGCAGTGTTAACTCTGTCGCGTGGAGCGCGGGCAGAGGGGAGTCTGGCTGGGGTGGTGCAGTGGAGCAGGTGTGTTGTGTGACGCTCCCGCGAGTTGCCGCGCTTTCGGGGTTGGGCAGCATGTAATTGCGCTCGACTTGCTATGATAGTTTCTGACACGCTGTCGCGGACGGGAAGCATGAGCTGGCGAACATCAAGAGCCCGCTTCGCCTGGTGACCGTGTCGAGAAGAAGGCGCGCCAGCATCCAGCTTCTGCAATAGCGACGGCCGACAATGAGTGACTGTCGCCACCTCCTCAATCGACAGCTTCAAACCTTCAATCAACCAACAAGGCAGACTGGAAGCACGTAAAGTTTTAGAACTGTATGGCAGACATCAGCTTTTCAAACTGTTCAAATCACAAAATTACAGCAACGTAGCATGAACCTTTGTTGCTCATTGTCCCAATTGCATTACCAAGCAGGGTCCCTTCCTTTTCCGGAATGAACCCGAGTGTCATTGAAATTCAAACGCCAGCATCATTCGATTTCACTGCTTTAATTTCAAAGTTCAGTTAAGGTATTCATAGCTGGCTACAATATTTAGATTACACAAGCACAAATTATGAGTGCGAGTTTTGTTACCATATTTTAGCTTACCTGTGACTACAGCTCAGCTTGGTACGTACTAAATTTTACTATTGTTAATTGTTCAGAATCATTTAATTCAAGTTCAAAGTTAAATCTCTTATTTCTAAATTGCGTAGATTCAAATAGCTTTTGAAATGATTGTTGAGGTAGTCCAAGACTAACCGTATTTTACTGAATTTCGATGTGCTTCAGAAAGAAAGCTCACTATTAACTTCAGTCACTAAATTAACTTTCGATTTTCCGGTTTTATTAATTCTTTTGCTAAATTAAGTCAGAGTGTAGCGAAATTTATTACTTCTTACAAACTTTCAGTTTTCACACTACACATGTCAACCTTCAGTTGCCACGCTTCTAGTGCTAATTATATGTGTAATAACCTTTCTTTTTCAGTTACTATAGTAATTGTTCTTAGGACTGGCGACCGTAATTTCCCCCAAATCTCAAATATCTAATTACCGCTAGTTAATTGTTAACGTAACGGCCGCACATTTACTTTCTTTATTAACTTTACCCCTTTTCAAAATTAATTTCCACCAGTTTCATTTACATTTTTCCTTTCATTTAGATGCAACCCTTTCCTCCCTCTTTACCGACAGATTAACTTCGGTGACGATTGCTTTTCCCAAATTTCCATTAGGTACACGCGGTTTAATTTTTCACTGTCATTAAGGTCGATAAGTGAGGGGGAGGTTACACGTGGCGACCTGGTGACAGGACAATCTTCGAATTTGAGGTTGTTCTGGACACGAATTTTGCATTGTGCAAATCTCGTAACAAAGTACTGGTTACGAAATGGTCGATACGTCAGCTAGAATATTAGTGTGAGGAATCCTAATTAGATTTGAGATTTGGCATTTATGTTGAAAATTATTGAAATGAGTGAAGGCAACAATTACCAACATTTGGAAGACTTGGATACGGAACAATCGGTCGAACAGTGGGAAACGCGCACTGCGGTACCCATTGTTCAGGGGAAGGCGGCTAGCATGAAAGACGCGACCGCCGAAACGCAACAAAGAGCAGAACTGGAATTCCAAACTTTAGAAAATGTTTCGGAATTGGAAGTGAAAATCAAATCTGAACCCCTTGATGACGTATACGGGGGGACAATTAAAGAGGAGGCCGCTACGGAAGTAAAGCCGGTAGTTTCCGCGAATTTAACTGATTTATTGAATGTTTTGATTAATGAAATCAAGAGTCAATCGGCAGAAATTAAAGCACAGGCTGCCAAGCAAGAAGCTCAGGCTGAAAAAATTGAACGGGGGCTAGACAATCAGAACAAAGCTATTAATATTTTTAACAACAATGTTGGAGTTGTTAACACAAAAGTTGATAAAATGAAAGAAGATATTGTTGTAATTAATACCGAAATCGGTAATCTTAAACAGGAAATGGTAAGCGTTCAGGCGGAAATTGCGAGCATAAATACTCGTTTTAATTCCGAAATTAGCAGAATCGAGAAAAGTGTAGGAGAAGCAGTTGCTCCGATCATCGATAATAAGGTGACGGAACAAATTCAATTAGTGAAAAAAGAGGATCAACAGAAGGTGGAAACTTTAAAGGCTTTAGTGTCCGGGGTTGATGCTAAAGTGCCGAAGCAGGCTAATACCTGCGAAGAGAAAATAAGGGAAGTAGAAACGCTTGCGACAACCACTTACCAAGTAATTACGAGAGTTTCGGAATTAGAAAAGAAACTTGACAAAAAACAGAGCTATGTGCCAATCTGTGCACATAGTTCGGAATTGTTGACGAAAGAGGAGCGGTTCGACCCCTTGAAAAAAGGCGGTATACACCCGACGGATTTCATTAAAAATTGTGAAAGAGTTTTACCCAGATCATGGACTAATGAGAGAAAAATTAATGCGGTTATTGATGTGTTGGCTGGTGATGCCAAGCGTTGGGGCTTAAACCTCAACATTACGAACCAGACTTTTGACGAGTTTAAAAATTTGTTTCTGGCTGAATACTGGTCAGAGCAAAAACAGCAAAGTGTCTGACGCGAATTTGTCGTATCGAGGCCTTTCGATGCGAATTCGCGCGGTTCGATGAAGGAGTTTTGTGAGGGCTGGATCCGCAAGTTGGAATATTTGCGTGATCGCCGCACGGAATCCGAAATAGTCTGGGAACTCTACAAGAAGCTTCCAGATAATACAAAACGCTACGTAGGAAGCAATTACATGACAATCAATGATTTCCTGGAAAGAGTTGAGGACGAGGACAATTGGCGCAATAATCGCGACAGTGGTAGAGGCCGTGGTAACAACAACGGGTACCACAGCAACCACAACAACGATAACCATGGGAATAATGCATATCGCAACCATGGCAGCAATAACGATAATGGTTCGGACCGTAATAACAATCGGTACAATGCAAATAATAACAGGAATGACGGAAACCAGTATCATACTAGCGTGATATGGGCTTCGCAGAATAGTAATAGCGACAGAGGGTGTGATCAGCCGCCTCAGCAGCATCCGGGGAGCGTATCTGCTGGGACGAGACAGGGAAACCATTAGCCGCGCCGGTGAGGGGCCGACCGGGCGTGGAGAAATTTTGGAGGCCCAATAAAAGGAGAAAACCCAGGTGTCTCCGTTTCGAAAATTCCGTATGGAATACTCAACGGTGGGAGAGTGTGCCAGTGTTAAGAGAAAGGAGTGCGCCCACAAGTAGTAGATCAGCTGTAGACACGGCAGTAGAAAATACATTCACTGTCAGTGAGAACAATTTAAGTAGTGTTCCGGAAAACGATTATAAAGTGGCAGCTGTAACACCCACAGCGGAAATGGAGATTGAGTTTAAGAATGATTCGCAATTGTTGAGAGAAGATCAGATGTCGGATAACACGTTCGTCATTGAGCGAGGGGATGCAGAGAGGGATGAGGTCTGGTTAAGGCAGTTCGGTCGCTTATACGACGAACTCAGATTATAGGGGCCTGTACGGGAGAAGTGTTTATGGGGAGCGCGGGCAGGATTTGCCGCGCCTCGTCCCACAGGAAGACAGTATTTGTGAAGTGATAGAAAGTTCTGGCCCTAACCGGCAGACTTTACTAGAAATATTTGATGTTAATGGGGAGCACGAGCAAGATTCGTCGTGTTTCGTCCCGCAGGAGTTGGATGTTGAAGTAGTAACGGAAAGTTCTGGCCCTAACCGGCAGACTTTACCGAAAGTTATAGTGGTAGAAGTAGCCGACCCATCCGACGCAAACCTCCACTTTAAACATTGCGAGAGTATGAAGGAGAAAGATTACGAAAATTTTAGTGATAGCCGGACACGATTGGTAGAAAAGCACATAGATTACAGCGTGTATGAGGTTAGAGCTGACATTATACGGTCAGACGATAGCAGTGTGGGTTGCGCAGATCTAGAGGAATAATTGCAGATACTATTGGGCACATTCCTCCAGGTAGATTGGCAGATGAAATCAATCTGACCAAAGAGGAATCAACGAAGGTGACAATTAGTGAATTGATAGTTAAGCGACACTCACTAGTTGACGAGTTACAGGAAAAGGTTTCGGTATTGGAGGCGAAGCTGCAGACTAAGCCTCAAGACAAACGTGTTGAAATTAAAACTGTATGTGAACAGAGGCTGAAAAAGCCGCCAGATAAGCCGGATTTAGGATCAAAGCCAGATGGTTTTTTCTGGAATGACCTGGATATAGACGGGGATTTACTGTGGGAAAATAAAGAAACAGTCGAGGACAAGTGTAGACAGATAGTAGTGTCTGTTAATATGCACGACCTACAACTAAACGTGTTGATTGACACCGGTGCAGAATTGAGTGCTGTATCTGGGAAAATATTTGAGTTACTGACAGACCTGGCATCGTAGTTATGCCAGTAACAGGAGTGAAAATTATCGGTGCTACTGGGAAGGCCAGTAAACCGCTCACAAAACAGATTTTTGTCAACTTCGAGATATGTGGGGCACGATTTGAACAAGAGTTTGTCGTCGTGCCAGACTTAACTACGGAAGTAATTATCGGGTTAGATTGGCTATTAAAGTACCGTGCAGTGATTAATTGCGAAAGCAAAACTTTGACATGTACGTCACAAGATAAAGCAATAGTTGTTAGTTTTGACGAGGCAGGAGACGGTGTGCATAGGCAATAGCAGCCTATACACATTGTTAACTGGCCGGATGACATTGACGTAGGAATGAATTTGAACTGCCGTAACGTGAGGAATCTCGGCATTGACAAAAGTGTAGAAAGTGAATTGGAAGAGATAATCAAATTCCCTCCACGGATTAACATTAGTATTGGTGTGAAAAAAGATCGTTTGCGAGAAGTAATGAAGCTAAAAGCCGATGCTCGCATACGTCGTCATGACGCTAAAGCGCGTTTTGCTAAGTTTGCAATCGGAGACTTAATACTTGTAAAAGCTCATGAGAAATCGGGCGAGATAGACGATGAAATCTCTAAATTTGTTTATAATGGACCATATAAAGTCATTGGTATACCTCACACAAATGCTTATTGCTTACAGTATCCAAGCTCTGGAAAACTATTAGGTATACGGCACATTGTAGACTTGAAACTGTACCAACCTAGGATTGATTAATATCACAGAATGGGTAATTTGTACAGTATGTAAATATAGAGTGTAAGATTTAAACGATTTGCTAGATTGCCATGCTTTTGCCTGACCAAGAGGACATTAAAGAAGCTGTAATTAATAAGTAATTAATTTTACTAAATGATTTAAGAGAAATTGATTATTGATCTACTGAAAAATCCAAGCTGCTAGTTTAAGTTTTCAGCTGAGTCACAGTAGATTAAGGAATGGAAATATGATTTTGTAACAAGCTGTAAGATTTCATAAATATGTGATTTACTAGTCATTGCCGATGTACTTAGACGCTGTTTTAAGTTTCAGGCTAGTACATGCGTATGATGATGGACAGTGTTGAGTTGTCCACTGTGATAGTTTTAATGGACTCCTTGAGATTACTCGGGAGTGAGTTTTTCCGAAAGAATTAAGTGAAACGGACGTTCTGAAAATGTCGTTACACAGGCGAGTGAGATCAAGCGTGCCGCACAGGCGGGCGCAACAATACTTGTGGGGCGGCGGGTAGGAAATTATGTTGTTTAAAATGTTCCTATTATTTAGAATGTTATTTATGCTGTCTTTCGCCGTTCTCAACACTGGCTCTCTAACTACAATATTGGCAACCAGAAAGTGATTAGCAAAACGTGAAGCCTGTAATTAGAATTCCTAGTGCCCACTTCATCTGAGAATACCCTTATAGTTACAGCTTATAGCTCTGAGGAATTAGGAGATTGTCTGGGATTTATAATCAAAAACAGTCGTGAAAAAAAAAACGTCCTGTATTCTGAAAGTCACAGATGAAAACAAAAGAATCCACACAATCTAACTAACAGAGCAGTTCAGAGTCTAATGCGCTGATGCCACTATAACTGTCCAAATGAAATATTTAAATGATTGCTCGCCATAATTTGATGATAAGGTTCATCAAACGCCATGCTTACTAATGGTAGAATGTTTGTCCCGCGGCAGCACGTGAAAATACGACAATACGCAAACTGAAGACCGATAATTAAAGTCAACCCAGAATTATTACTTCACTCGAAAATGATTTCATGGCTACGCGTATCTCGAATAACTTAATACGGCATCCGAGGCTGTTTGTAGCAATGATACCGACGCGACGCGACTCCCGACACAGATGGTGTGCTGTTCAGCGTCTGGAGAGAACTGGGGCCTTACTTCCTATCGCAGCGTTTTTATATATAAAGCCGCGGTGCGGACGGTTAAGGGAACGCCTGATCAAATCGGCTCTCCCGACTAGCCGCTGGGCGAGTAATGCACCACATTAAGTTACCAAATAAATCATAGCTTCTTTTGCTGATGGCCGATGAAGCTAATAATTTAAATGAGCATTCAGCACACAGGTAAGTAATCATAATACAAATTTGACGTGGCTAAGTTAAATATTTTGGGCGAGAGAATTAATTTAATTACACTGCACGCAGTAGACGAGCTCTGAACTGGCCCTTTGGAGATATGCTATCGCTATAGTTTTATAGGTATTCAAATGAAACTTCTCACATCCTTATGGTTATAGCGGATCTCCATTCTACTTAAATATAAATATCCTAGCCTTATTTATTAGCCTACTTAATCTATCTTGCTTCCTTAATTTTTAAGGCAAAAACCAGAAAATATTGAATTTCAACAAAAATCTTAAATTGTGAGATCCAGAAGACTGTTTCTATTAAATATTTATGAAAAAGGAATCTAATTAGAAATTTTGAATTCTCTAGCTCTTTTCTGTTGCGCCAATGATTTTTACAGAAAAACATCCAAATCTCAAAATGGTTAAAGTTGTCGAACTGATATTCAACACATATTAATTTAGTATTACTCTTGACATGCTAGAAACATTTTAGGTTATTTGCTTGATTTTTAAAGTATTGCGCAACCTTTATGACGTCAGAGCTATTTACAGCGGACTAGGCTGGCACACAATGGAAAGACTGATGTGAATTTACCATGGCGTGAGTAGGCTGCTTCCCTACATCACCCTCTACTTAAATTTTTTTTTGTTTTTGAATGATAATGAATGAAAAAAAATTAATTACAAATAGGGAAGCAAGAGTACAGCTTAACTTCCTATGAAAAATTAAAATTGAAATGTAAACATATAGAAATATTAAAAGAAAACTGATTACCTACTTTAATTATTTAAATTGTTGGCATGTTCACTGCCTCTTAAGCAACATTATCCCTCAAAATTTAAGCAAAATCAATGAAACACTTTGGCGTACATATTGCCTTAGACAAAAACACATAAAAATATGTAAAATTATGAGAATCTTAAATCCATTAAATACATTTTTACATACACAAATTCAAAGAAATAAGTTATTCAAGATACACAAACAGATGATTATCTCTTAGCAGTCTTTTCTAAACCTGAAAAAAAATTTCACAAATAATTTTTACACACGTGGTTGTAGCCGCTTTGGCTGGCGTCCTACACTTCCAATCACAAGGGTAGAGGAGGGGAAGTTGCTATGGTGTGCGTCCTTCACGTTCACTCTAAATTACATGGGGAAAGGGGAGGGGTCACTGTGAGTTGTGTCCAAGTCACTCCACGCTTTCACGCAGCTACCAGGCTGCCATTATCTGGTTTGTCCTGTAGAACAAACAAAAAGAGTGCCTCAGACTCTGTTCACTTAACATCTAAGGGTGGGTCACAATGAAATGGGGATATATACATTTTATCCTTCAATATTTTGCTGGAACAAAGTTAACAGAACTTTTTCAATTCCTCTCGTGGTTACTTAATTGTCATAAAATCGGTAAACAAATGGCTTAAAAGGCCGTTAGTGATGTACTAGAGAAAATTTATGCTCAAGGCATACAATCATAAATCATATTTAATCTCAATTTATCATTTCTGTGCCGGAACACTGAACCAATGCTCGGTACATTCCTGACAAATCTGTATTTTATTCACTTAGCTGACTCATCTTTGATTACCTTATTCTTAGAGATAGGATGAGTATATTTGATTAGTGGTTGTTTTCTCAGCTTCTTTGTACATGTGAGTAACTTTTGGTAATAGTACAATTCTGAGTGTTCAAAACACACTACGTTTAGTTGACTACTAAATCCACTTATTGGTCCTCTGCTGCCGTGTCAGTTGCAATTATGTACTTACTTCATCGAAGTGTGTTTATGCTGAGCTATCAATAATGTTTCACGTCTGCCATTATGTTATTCAATTATTTACTTTGCTAGTGTATGAACTTAAGTAATACTCACTTCATTAACATTTAAAGCATAGGATAGCACATTTATTTCATATCCATAGTGTATTGCAGCTGATCAGTTTGCTCACGTGGCAATCCATTTCCACTCGATCGGACGCTGAAACCACAGGTAGTCTCTCTCGACCTACCACTACAATGCACTAAGTAATTATGGACGAGCGTAATGCTAAATTCCTTAAACCTATAGGACACCATGAGCTGCTCTGTCTCATCTAACATAAGGGTACCTATGGTCGCATTCACGCCTCCAACTCATAACCTCAATACATGTAGGTGTGTCCTGTCACACACTACACCAAAATAATGGCCAGCTCCAACCTTATAAATACTTCAGGGACGTGTCCTTCACGTCTCAACCACAAACACTGCTCAATTCTATTACACTGCCATTCCTTGCTACACAAGGTGAGTCTATTCTTACAACTTGTCTGCATATTTTTTCATAACACTAAGCAATCTATTTTACTATTAATTAGTAAGCTCTGCCGCATACAATAGGTTTCATTGCCACTTCAGATCCTGCTTGTACACGAATTCGTATATCTTTTTAAATTACTATTGTGGGACCATCTCTAAGAAAACAACAACTTTGTACTTATAATATTACCATGGTTCTATACATAATTGTTACTCAAATACATTTGTATCTTAATTACGTCATACTTCTCTATTGTTTATGCCACTGTTAGGTTTGTCACATCAGGTATTTTTCTTCACTAATCGGTGGATAGAACGGTTCCAGAACTCATGGCCTGATAGCCATGACGGAAAATTTTTGTGTTAAAGACGGAGCCGAAATTTTTTTTTGTGTATATGAAAGATGAAGAATGAGTGAGACCTGAAAAGGAAAGAAGATCTCACACAGCTGGGACTGCACAGCTGCCACACTGTGTAGAGGTTACAGAACAACCTCCTCCCTACAGCATTCATTAGCTTAATGCTGACTTGATCGTCATGACGGAAGATTTTAGTATTTGAGAATACGAGCCGAAATTTTGGTGGATAGGAAAGATGAAGAGTGAGTGAGACCTGAAAAGGAAAGAAGATCTCACACAGCTGGGACTGCACAGCTGCCACACTGTGTAGAGGTTACAGACAACCTCCTCCCTACAGCATTCATTGTTTTCAGAAAATTTTCATATTGGAAAGAAGGGGTCGAAATTTTTGTGGACAGGAAAGATGAAGAATGAGTGAGACCTGAAAAGGAAAGAAGATCTCACACAGCTGGGACTGCACAGCTGCCACACTGTGTAGAGGTTACAGAACAACCTCCTCCCTACAGAATTCATTCACTAGCTATGAACTTCTTTAGGTCGATCACGTTCCTGAGACCTAATAGCTTTTTACTCTTAAGGTACTCTAGCCTATATGCATTGGCATGTGGTTTTCCTATGATCCTGAAAGGTCCTTCGTATACGAACATGAATTTCTTTGTTTCTGAATTTATTTTCTTTGATTTTTCCTTGGTTTTGACAAGGACTACCTGACCTATTTCGAAACTGGTGGGTACAGCTTTTGCGTCATGAAGCTTCTTCCTTTACAATGCTCTTTTTCTTATATTTGCCCTAGCCTTTAACTTCTTCTCGTCTGTGGATATTTGCGTTAGAATAGGGAATTCTACCATATCTGCAATCACATTGTGCGGTTCTTGGCCAAACATTAATTCGCAAGGCGCAAAACCAGTTGCATCATGCCTTAAGTTGTTAATTACATTCTCAAAATAGTTAATGTGCTCTGCCCAACTTGAGTGTTTCCGAGCACAATAAGTCCTGCAAATCTTATTCAATTGCCCGCATCTCGTGGTCGTGCGGTAGCGTTCTCGCTTCCCACGCACGGGTTCCCGGGTTCGATTCCCGGCGGGGTCAGGGATTTTCTCTGCCTCGTGATGGCTGGGTGTTGTGTGCTGTCCTTAGGTTAGTTAGGTTTAAGTAGTTCTAAGTTCTAGGTGACTGATGACCATAGATGTTAAGTCCCATAGTGCTCAGAGCCATTAGTCCTATTCAATTCTCTCATAATACGTTCACTCATATTTCCTTGGGGGAAATACGCAGATATTTTCTGATGTTTCACTCCGGCCTTAGCCAGACATTCTTTAAATCTATCAGAAGTAAATTGAGGCCCATTGTCTGACAGCAAATTCTTCGGAACGCCAACGTTCACGAAGAAACCCTTTTCCAATTTTTCTACCAATGTTTTTGCATTTGCTCTTTTAATTGGGTATAGCTTAACATATTTACTGAATCCATCCACAACAACAAAAACATGGGTGCAACCACCTCTCGAAACAGGAAGAGGGCCAAACAAATCACAAGCCAGTAATTCTAGGGTTTCAGTTGGCTCTACTGAATGCATATCCCCTTGTATTCTGGTGTTAGCAGCACGGACTTTCTGGCACACTACACAAGATTCTAGACGCTTGGCCACACGGCGGTACATTTTGTCAAACACAACCTTCTCTTTTAATTTTGCAATGCACTTCTTTGCACCGTAGTGCCCATACCTCAGGTGTACATAGTCGATTAGTAAGTCTACATGTTGTGAGGGAAAGCACAGCTTCCACTCAGAAACACCTACCGTTTTCCTCCTAAACAGAATACCTTTATGCAGGTCTTGCGAAACCTTAGGATAGTTCGCATTTCCTAAATAGCTCTTCACTAATTTCAGTTGGTCATCTGCATTCTGCTCACGTCTCAAGTTCTTAATTACTCTCTTTAATGCACTTTCTTCCTTTACTTCATGCAATGCAAACATTCGAACTTCATTTAGGTCTGTTGCTGTAATTCCCACGTCATCACAGAGCTCCGCACTTCTAGATAACCCATCAGCTACCAGATTGTTTTTCCCTTGAATATGTCTAACCTCAAGGTCAAACTGCTGGAGATACAATGACCATCTTACCAAACGAGCATTCCTCAACTTACAGGTCTTTAAAAAGGTCAACGCCTTATGGTCACTGTAAACAATTATCTTGTGACCTAATAGATACTGCTCAAACTTCTGTACCCCAAATACAATTGCCAATGCTTCCAGTTCTGAGATGCCATAATTTCTCTCTGCTGCCTGTAAAGATCGACTTGCGAAAGCTATAGTCTTGTGCACTTCTTGTTCGTTCTCTATTTCTACTTGGAATATCTACACAGCTATACCATAGTCACTAGCATCAACAGACATACAGAATGGTTTTTCAAAATCAGGATGATGTAAAATAGGACTATTAATTAAAGATTGTTTAAGCACCTCAAACGCCTGTTGACATTCTGCTGTCCAAACCCAAGGGGTATTCTTTTTCAGCAGGAGGTGAAGACAGGACGCATTAAAAGCCTGATCACTAACAAAACGCCTATAGAAGCCGAAGAGACCGAACATCGATCTCAACTGCTTCTTGTTCCTGGGAGCCTCAAATTTTTCAATGACTGCTAGCTTGCCTGGATCAGGCAGAATACCTTTTCCACTTATCATATATCCCAAGAAACCTATTTCCTCTTTAACGCACTCTGTCTTTTCAATCTTTAGTTTCATGCCACCTCTCTCAATAGCCTCTAACACTTCCTCTAATAAAGCTATGTGTTCTTCCCAGGTAGGAGTTGCTATTAACAGATCATCTACGTAGACTGTTATTTTATTACTTAAGGCTGATCCTAAAACATGGCACATCACACGTACGAAGGCACAAACAGAGATATTAAGTCCGAAAGGTACCACACGGTATTGGTAACAAACTCCTTCGGACAAGAAAGCTGTGTACTTCCCTGAACTTTGCGCCAGTGGTAAATTCCAATATCCACACGTGATGTCCATAGAAGTTAAGAATTTTACTCCCCGCAACTTTTGCAATAAGTCGTCCATGTTCTGCGGTCTATCACTTTCCCTAACCACTATTTCATTCAACCAACGAGCGTCCAAGACCAATCTGACACTCCCGTCTCTTTTTGGTACAACAACAAGAGGATTATTGTTCTCACTGACCGCTTTTTCAATCACACCCCACTCCAGCATTCTCTGTATCTCCTTTCGAACCGCCTCCTTCCTAGCTACATGTATTTGGTATGGCTTCCTGAAAAACACTTGGCCGGGTTTCACCTTTAATTGACATTCATAACCTTTGACCATGCCAGGTCGATCTGAAAATACATTATGATGCTTTTTTAAAACCTGTCTCAGTTCTTCCTTCTGATTAGCTGAAATTTTATCGATTTCCTGCAATTTAGCTTCTATTTTGTCTAAAATAATTGCTTCTTCTTCTGTGTTCAGCTTATTTTTACTAAGATTAACACCTTCGTCCCAATACCTCCTATTTTTCAGAACTCGTATATGCAGCTCCCAATTGTCATAATTAGTTACTACATGTTTATCAATAAAAGGTACCGTAATTACTCCAGTTATCGGCAAGACCATTTTTAACTAGCTTCTTTCAAAGTCAACAACACTCTGATATTTTGACAAGAAATCTATGCCAATTAAAATTTCAATACTGAGATTATTTACAATTAAACATGGATGATCAATTAAATTACCATTAATGTTAAAGGGCAGCAAAGCTTCTTGCTTTACTGTTTTTGACACCTTGCCAGTAGCACCAATTATTCTTAGTCCTGATACCCTCATTACTGTAAGTTTGTCTTTACCAGGTAATGCATCAAAGAAGGACTGAGATATCGCACTCACCTCACTTCCACTGTCTAAGAAACAACGTACATTGATACCCAACATATTCACTATTATTATAGGGTGGCTTATTCTAGGTTGTACAGGTGGTTCCTCAAACTCATCCAATAGTTCCTTTTGGATTTGTCTCCAACTGAAGTGATCGACATCTGTCTTCATTACATTTAGGTCAAAGTGTGTAGGGGTTTCCTGAATTACATTTTCAGCTGCCTTTTCCAGTCGGTCTATTAATTTCAAATCGAAACACCGCACGACTTCATTACATTTAGTTTGCTGAACATGACCCAAATTATTGTAGTCTGAGCGATTCTGCGCCTCCAGACCGGGCATAACACTAGTCACAGCTAAACCACTTTCACCATTATCGTCGGGTTCCTTCTCAAGTGACAACTGGTCACAGCTACTGGGTTCATCGACCCCCAACAGACTACCCGCTACATTCTCACTTATCTCCTGTCCTAAATCTATTAGTACATTATCAACCTCCTGCACGGGCACTTTAGATAAGAGCACATCATCCTTATCGTAAATATAAGCATGAATTTCTTCTACTTCTTCACCTGACGATTCAGTATTTTATAGCTCTTCCCTACCGTTACACTGCTGCGCCTTCTCTTTCTCTTCCCACTTCGAAAGCGTCTCTAACACGGTATCTATCAAATACTGTGAGTGATCAAATATTTCTGCTGTATTCTTAGATGCTACCGACTCTTCATCCACATGTTCAGTCTGAGTATTCTGATCTGTCTTACCAATTCCCGTAACTACTGGCTTAGGAAAAGTAACCGCCTGGTGAGCGCCAGTATCCTCATAGACGGGAACTAGTTTTCCTGCCTCGGCCTACTGCTGTTTCCTTTATTTTCATTATAGTTAACTGGCATAGCATTGCTTTCCGTACTGTTGTTTACATGCATAATTTTGTTTGGAACAAAATTATTATCATTTGGATGCCATTGTTGGTTCTGATAATTATTTCTCCAATTCCTACCTCTCTTAGGATGGCGAAAACCTACTGTTCTGATGTTTACATTGCCATTCTGCTCGTTCTTAAAATTACTACTAGTGTTATTTAGATTTCTGTTGTTACGTGCTTGCTCCTCATTGGCAGCCACACGTTCTACACGTTCCAAATATTCAATGAAACGATTCAGATTGTCTCTAGGGGCAGATATAATTCTAGTTTGCCAATACCACGGCAGTTTGGCTTCAAGACCTAGTATTATCATTTCAGGTTTTAACTTTTCGGCCAAATGTTACAAACGTGAGATCCATGACCTGGCAAACTCTTTAATAGATTCCTTGCCTACATTGAAGCGTTTTCCACTCCAAAATTCTCTCAACACTTAATTTTGCTTTTTGCTAGACCAATACTCATTAATAAAAGCTGTTTTAAACTCCGCTAGCATAGCATTGCTTTCCGTACTGTTGTTTACATGCATAATTTTTTTGGAACAAAATTATTATCATTTGGATGCCATTGTTGGTTCTGATAATTATTTCTCCAATTCCTACCTCTCTTAGGATGGCGAACACCTACTGTTCTGATGTTTACATTGCCATTCTGCTCGTTCTTAAAATTACTACTAGTGTTATTTAGATTTCTGTTGTTGCGTGCTTGCTCCTCATTGGCAGCCACACGTTCTACACGTTCCAAATATTCAATGAAACGATTCAGATTGTCTCTAGGGGCTGATATAATTCTAGTTTGCCAATACCACGGCAGTTTGGCTTCAAGACCTAGTATTATCATTTCAGGTTTTAGCTTTTCGGCCGAATGTTACAAACGTGAGATCCATGACCTGGCAAACTCTTTAATAGATTCCTTGCCTACATTGAAGCGTTCTCCATTCCAAAATTCTCTCAACACTTAATTTTGCTTATTGCTAGACCAATACTCATTAATGAAAGCTGTTTTAAACTCCGCTAATGTTTTACACTTCAACATAACATCAGCTGACCAACGCATGGCGTCACCTGCTAAATGGCTTCTAATAAATGAGATTTTCTCTCGTTCAGACCAAGTTGGTGGAATCACCTCTTCAAAATCGTTCCAGAAATCTAGCGAGTGGATATTTTTATCTGGATCGAACCGCAAGAACTGCCGACACCCGATAAAAGCGGCGTTTGCAGCTACAACTTGTTGTATACTACCACTACCAGAAGTTACCGAAGCTACTTTACTCTCAATGTTAGCAATGTTAGTACTAATATTTTTTACTTTCATTTCAACATTATCTACTCTTTGCACAATATGAGTAGTGTCAGTTTTGATTGCATCTACTTCTGCTTGACATATGTTTACTTTTATATTAACATCTTTAAACCTATCTGAGCACAGTTCAGACTCCACCTCGATCTTTTCTGTTAACTTGTGCTCCAGCTTCGCATCTTCCATTTGGAAGTCTTTACGAACCTCAGCAACTTCGGATTTTACTGTTTTATACATTTCAGAAAACTGTTGAGCAACCTTTTTCTTAATATCCTCATGGTTGTAATCAATTTTATAATTCAAACTATCCAGATCCTCTTTCAACATACTGCAGCCAGTCTTGAAGAAAGTTTATAATTCAGCTTTATTGGATTCTAATTTATTGTCCATTACCTCAAACCGTTTATTAAAATTGGTCTGGCTGGCCACAATCCTGTTATTTACCTCAATTATATCCGATTTTAACTCAGCTGTCATTCTAGCATTACTGCTTTTGACCTCAGTTATTTCAGACTATAATTCAGCATTACTTGTAGCTATTGCTTGTAATATAACATTTATATCAATAGCCCCAGTATCTTTGGGTTGCTCACTAGCTGGTTTTTTATCACACTCAGGTGACGAAAAACTATCTCCAACACCAGAATCATCAAAACTAAATGAAACTTCTGATTGATCAGTCATATCTAACTTCTCCTGTTTAAACTCTACCATCTCTGACGACTGTTTCGTTTTTAACTCATCAGATAAACTATCATCCAATAAATTAACAATTTCTGATTTCTGCTTTACTACAGGGGTCTCTATTATTGAATCATTGCCCCTTTTCACACTACTGTCAGGAGACAATACTTCATATTCCACTTTAACATTACTACTTTCATACATATTTACACTTGAACCATTGTCTGGATTTACAGTTCCTTCAACAGACATAGGTTCTGATATAAGTGTAACCTCAGTTTCTTTTGGCGGTTCCATCGCCAACAGTCTTTTAGTGCAGGTTAGTAAAATTTTTAACAGCTTTTCACTTAACTTAGTTCCTTCTGCACGACGTATGGCATTGCCGGCGTGGCGTACCAGGATTACTGATGCGACGCAGCTCGCTGAATTGCAGACGGCACTCCGACGGCTGTTGTATGTTTGCGTGGCCCGCAACTGCAGGTGCCGCTCCGGCTGCTCCGGCGAGTTACTGCGGTGAGGCGAGACTGGCTTCTCGCGATGCCGGCAGCGCCGCTAGACTCAGTGCCAGCTCCGTCAATCAAGATGCGTTGTTAATCCAATTGCGTCGTCCACATGCACACGTCGCTATCACTGTTTTATTACTCAGTTGCGTGTCGCATTTCACTCGCGAATCCCAATATTTAAAAATCACTTTCACTTTACTCAATGTTTTTCCCAGCCGATGCACCATATGTGGGGTGGCGGGTAGGAAATTACGTTGTTTAAAATGTTCCTAATATTTAGAATGTTATTTATGCTGTCTTTCGCCGTTCTCAACACTGGCTCTCTAACTACAATATTGGCAACCAGAAAGTGATTAGCAAAACGTGAAGCCTGTAATTAGAATTCCTAGTGCCCACTTCATCCGAGAATACCCTTATAGTTATAGCTTGTCGCTCTGAGGAATTAGGAGATTGTCTGGGATTTATAATCAAAAACAGTCGTGAAAAAAAAACGTCCTGTATTCTGAAAGTCACAGATGAAAACAAAAGAATCCACACAATCTAACTAACAGAGCAGTTCAGAGTCTAATGCGCTGATGCCACTATAACTGTCCAAATGAAATATTTAAATGATTGCTCGCCATAATTTGATGATAAGGTTCATCAAACGCCATGCTTACTAATGGTAGAATGTTTGTCCCGCGGCAGCACGTGAAAATACGACAATACGCAAACTGAAGACCGATAATTAAAGTCAACCCAGAATTATTACTTCACTCGAAAATGATTTCATGGTAACTTAATACGGCATCCGAGGCTGTTTGTAGCAATGATACCGACGCGACGCGACTCCCGACACAGATGGCGTGCTATTCAGCGTCTGGAGAGAACTGGGGCCTTGCTTCCTCGCGCAGCGTTCTTATATATAAAGCCGCGGTGCGAACGGCTAAGGGAACGCCTGATCAAATCGGCTCTCCCGACTAGCCGCTGGGCTAGTAATGCACCACATTAAGTTACCAAATAAATCATAGCTTCTTTTGCTGATGGCCGATGAAGCTAATAATTTAAATGAGCATTCAGCACACAGGTAAGTAATCATAATACAAATTTGACGTGGCCAAGTTAAATATTTTGGGCGAGAGAATTAATTTAATTACACTGCACGCAGTAGACGAGCTCTGAACTGGCCCTTTGGAGATATGCTATCGCTATAGTTTTATAGGTATTCAAATGAAACTTCTCACATCCTTATGGTTATAGCGGATCTCCATTCTACTTAAATATAAATATCCTAGCCTTATTTATTAGCCTACTTAATCTATCTTGCTTCCTTAATTTTTAAGGCAAAAACCAGAAAATATTGAATTTCAACAAAAATCTTAAATTGTGAGATCCAGAAGACTGTTTCTATTAAATATTTATGAAAAAGGAATCTAATTAGAAATTTTGAATTCTCTAGCTCTTTTCTGTTGCGCCAATGATTTTTACAGAAAAACATCCAGATCTCAAAATGGTTAAAGTTATCGAACTGATATTCAACACATATTAATTTAGTATTACTCCTGACATGCTAGAAACATTTTAGGTTATTTGCTTGATTTTTAAAGTATTGCGCAACCTTTATGAAGTCACAGCTAGTTACAGCGGACTACGCTGGCACACAATGGAAAGACTGATGTGAATTTACTATGGCGTGAGCAGGCTGCTTCCCTACATACTGGCGAGGCGGAGCCGCTGTCGGCTCATGTGCCGCTGTCGGCATTCTTTGCACTTGCGAGTACGGAAGGCAGAATTGTTTTTCTTCCCGGACAGCTGAAAGAATTCTGCTGTCAATATTTATGGTTTTTTCGATCTGCTGAATATTATTTTCTTGTTTAGCGTTAAGTGGACTCTCATGACAAGAATATTAATTATGAAAAGGTTACATAAAAATGTGTATAATATGTAATTAATAATTAATTTGCGTGTTTTGATATACCTGTTTTTTATGACCATGTACTCTGATTAATTTTGTAAATAGTGGTACATTTCTTGATACTGTTAAGAATTTTGATTTTTTGAATAGCTAAACCACTTTCTATGTTTTCTATGAATTTTAATATATTGTCAACCTGTTTTCTTTTGTGTAAGATGACAGGGTGGAATAAGGTTAGGAGTCTCCACTCAATTATTATGGTCTAAAATTGGTTTATGGTTAATTAGCCTAATGCTCAATTTTCTTGATGTTTTGAGCATATGCATTTCCGCTGTTTTTTTTTTCCTTTTTGGGACATTTTCTGAGTCTGTTTATGTTACACGAACATCCTCAGACAATGTGGGGCACGTGTAACGCCGGAAATGCATATCCTTCTATTTCCATCTATTGTACTATAGATTTTTCCTTATTTTGTCACCTGAAGATATGACATTTCTGTCTCTTTATATATTGTAATTGTTTTACTGTTTGTATATATATATATATATATATATATATATATGTATATATATATATATATATATATATATATATATATATATATATGCACTTATGTTGGTTTGTTTTGTGAATATTATTTGTATTTATACGCTGGGTCTGGCCTATGGAAAACTATGCTATCGAACGAATACATCGATAGGTCGTGTGGAGAATCAAAGTGTTTAGGATCTTTGGTAGTGTTAACTCTGTCACGTGGAGCGCGGGCAGAGCAGAGAGAGTCTGGCTGGAGTAGTGCAGTGGAGGAGGTGTGTTGTGTGACGCTCCCGCAAGATGCCATGCGTTCGGGGTTGGACAGCATGTAATTGCGCTCGACTGGCTATAATAGTTTCTGACACGGTGTCGCGGACGGGAAGCATTAGCTGGCACACATCAAGAGCCCGTTTCGCCTGGTGACCGTGTCGAGAAGAAGGCGCGCCAGCATCCAGCTTCTGCAACAGCGACGGCCGACAATGAGTGACTGTCGCCACCTCCTCGATCGACGACTTCAAACCTTCAATCAACCAACAAGGAAGACTTTTCAAACTGTTGCATTTTCGTAACTATAATTACAGCAACTTAGCATGAACATTTGTTGCTCATTGTCCCAATTGCATTACCAAGCAGGGTCCCTTCCTTTTCCGGAATGAACTCGAGTGTCGTTGAAATTAAAACGCCAGCATTAAAGTAAAAGCATTCGATTTCACTGCTTTAATTTCAAAGTTCAGTTAAAGTATTCATAGCTGGCTACAATATTTAGATTACACAAGCACAAATTAAGAGTGCGAGTTTTGTTTACATATTTTAGCTTACCTGTGACTACAGCTCAGCTTGGTACGTACTAAATTTTACTATTGTTAATTGTTCAGAATCATTTAATTCAAGTTCAAAGTTAAATCTCTTATTTCTAAATTGCGTAGATTCAAATAGCTTTTGAAATGATTGTTGAGGTAGTCCAAGACTAACCGTATTTTACTGAATTTCGATGTGCTTCAGAAAGAAAGCTCACTATTAACTTCAGTCACTAAATTAACTTTCGATTTTCCGGTTTTATTAATTCTTTTGCTAAATTAAGTCAGAGTGTAGCGAAATTTATTACTTCTGACAAACTTTCAGTTTTCACACTACACTTGTCAACCTTCAGTTGCCACGCTTCTAGTGCTAATTATATGTGTAATAACCTTTCTTTTTCAGTTACTGTAGTAATTGTCCATAGGACTGGCGACCGTAATTTCCCCCAAATCTCAAATATCTAATTATCACTAGTTAATTGTTAACGTAACGGCCGCACATTTACTTTCTTTATTAACTTTACCCCTTTTCAAAATTAATTTCCACCAGTTTCATTTGCATTTTTCCTTTCATTTAGATGTAATCCTTTCCTCCCTCTTTACCGTCAAATTAACTTCGGTGACGATTGCTTTTCCCAAATTTCCATTAGGTACACGCGGTTTAATTTTTCACTGTCCTTAAGGTCGATAAGTGAGAGGGAGGTTACAGTCGGCACGAATGACGCCTGCCGCTTGGGTTCTGAGGCCATCCTCGGCCCCTTCGGCGGCTGGCTCATTTGGTGAATGCAACTAGTAACGCACGCGGGGTACAGGCTAAGCTGTCTATTTGTAGCATCGTACCCAGGCTTCATCGCAGTCCTCTGGTTTCGAACAGAGTGGAAGGTCTAAACCAGAGGCTCAGATGACTACGCGACGGCACGGATGCGAATTTCTCGAACTCCGCTATCGGGTGCAGAATTGTAGGGTTTCCCTTATTAGGTCAGGTGTGCACTACACACAGGAAGCGGCTAATAGGGTAGCGGAGTACGTGTGGCGTGCACATGGGGTTTTTTTAGGTTAGAAAACCCCTCCCTTGGGAGCAAAGACGATTTGCCTGTTAAATCAGCCACAGCGACCTCAGAGAATCTTGGTCCTCGCAGATCAGGGACAAGAAAAATTAATGTGATTCATTAAACTGCAAGAGTATCCAAGGAAAGGTCTCAGAATTAGTATCTCTCACTAAAGGTTATAATGCACATATAGTATTGGGAACAGAATGGTGGTTGAAACCAGGCATCAGTGACAACGAAATCCTAAGTTCAGATTGGAATGTTTATTGTAAGGATCGGTTAGTCGCCAATGGTGACGGAGTGTTTATTGCAGTAAAAAAAATACGATAAAATCTGGCGAAGTTATCGCGGATTACGAATGTGAATTAATATGGGTGAAATTTAGGATCAAAGAACGGTCAGAAATGGTGATCGAATGCTTTTATAGACAACCTGGGTCAGGATCTGTACTTGTAGAGCGCTTCAGACAGAACTTCTAGAATATCATTAGTAGTTTTCCTGATCATGCCATTGTAATAGTGGGGGACTCCAACTTGCCAGGTATAGATTGGGAGTGTTATACCATCAAAACAGGTGCCAGACACAGTGAATCGTGTGCCATTGTTCTGGATGTCTTGTCCGAAAACTACCTTGAGCAGATAGTTAGACAACCAAGTCGTGAAGGTAAGGTCTTAGACCTACCGGCAACAAAAAGACCTGAACTTATCGAATAAATTAACGTAGAGGAAGGTATCAGTGATCATAAGGCTGTGATACCATATATGATGACGGGTCCTACAAGGAATGTTAAGAAAGGTAGGAAGATATATTCGCTCATCGAAGGTGAGAGGATACAAATTTCAGAATGTCTCAGCAGTCAGCAGTCAGCACTCAGAGGATTCGTTCACTATGCCCTATACAAGTATGTTCTGAGTAATGTTTTAAGGGATGGGAAAGATCCACCATGGTTTTATAGCCTTGTTAGAAAAGCGCTACGTACAAAAGAGCACTTCATCTCAGATTCAAGAGAAATGAAAACCTAGGTGACAAACAAAAGCTGAACGAAGTGAAAATGAGTGTAAGGAGAGCAATGAGAGAAGCGTTCAACGATTCTGAAAGTAAGACGTTGTGAACTGACCTGAGGAAAAACCATAAGAGATTTAGGGTGGTACGTAAAATCAATAAGAGGGTCAAAATCATCTACTCATTCTCTTAGCGACCACACCGACACCGAAACGGAAGATAATATAGAGAAGGTTAAAATACTGAATTCGGTCTTCCGAAGTTGTTTCACCGCGGAAGATCGTAATACTGTCCCTCCTTTCAATCGTCGTGCGAACGTCAAAATGGTAGATATTGAGATCTACACAGTTATAGATCTATATCGTTGACATCAATCTGTTGTAGAATTATGGAACACGTTTTATGCTCAAGGATTATTAAGTTTTTGGACAATGAACATCTTCTCTATAAAAATCAATATGGATTCCGCAAACAGAGGTCCTGCGAAACTCAGCTCGCTCTGTTTCTCCATGAGATCCACAGCGCAATGGACAACGGCGCTCAGGTTGATGCCGTGTTCTTTGATTTCGGTAAGGCATTTAACACCGTCCCGCATTGCCCTTTAATTTAAAAAAAAATATGATCTTATGGAACCAAATCGACAGATGTAAAGGTAATATCCGGAGTACCACAGGGAAGTGTGACAGGACCGTTGCTGTTTACAATATACAGGATGGTCCATTGACCGTGACCGTACCAAATACCTCACGAAATAAGCGTCAAACGAAAAAACTGCAAAGAACGCAGCTTGTCTAGCTTAAAGGGGGAAACCAGATGGCACTATGGTTGGTCCGCTAGGTGGCGCTGCCATAGGTCAAACGGATATCAACTGCGTTTTCTTAAATAGCAACTGCCATTTTTATTACATATTCGTGTAGTACATAAAGAAATATGAATGTTTTAGTTGGACCACTTTCTTCGCTTGATGATAGATGCCACTGTAATAGTCACAAACATATGGCTCACAATTTTAGACGAACAGTTGGTAACAGGTAGGTTTTTTAATTTAAAATACAAAACGTAGGTACGTTTGAACATTTTATTTCGGTTGTTCCAATGTCATACATGTACCTTTGTGAACTTATCATTTCTGAGAACGCATGCTGTTACAGCGTGATTACCTGTAAATACCACATTAATGCAATAAATGGTCAAAATGATGTCCGTCAACCTCAATGCATTTGGCAATACGTGTAACGACATTCCTCTCAACAGCGAATAGTTCGCCTTCCGTAATGTTCGCACATGCATTGACAATGCGCTGACGCATGTTGTCAGGCGTTGTCGGTGGATCACGATAGCAAATATCCTTCAACTTTCCCCACAGAAAGAAATCCGGGGGCGTCAGATCCGGTGAACCTGCTTCGACGACCAATCCACCTGTCATGAAATATGCTATTCAATACCGCTTCAACCGCACGCGAGCTATGTGCCGGACATCCATCATGTTGGAAGTACATCGCCATTCTGTCCCACAGTGAAACATCTTCTAGTAACATCGGTAGAACATTACGTAGGAAATCAGCATACATTGCACCATTTAGATTGCCATCGATAAAATGGGGGCCAATTGTCCTTCCTCCCATAGTGCCGCACCATACATTAACCCACCAAGGTCGCTGATGTACCACTTATAGCAGCCACCGTGGATTTGCCGTTGCCCAATAGTGCATTTTATGCCAATTTACGTTACCGCTGTTGCTGAATGACGCTTCGTCGCTAAATAGAACACGTGCAAAAACTCTGTCATCTTCCGTAATTTCTCTTGTGCCCAGTGGCAGAACTGCACACGACGTTCAAAGTCGGCGCCATGCAATTCCTGGTGCATAAAAATATGGTACGGGTGCAATCGATGATGTAGCATTCTCAACACCGACGTTTTTGAGATTCCCGATTCTCGCGTAGTTTGTCTGCTACTGATGTGCGGATTAGCCGCGACAGCAGCTAAAACACCTACTTGGGCATCATCATTTGTTGCAGGTCGTGGTTGACGTTTCACATGTGGCTGAACGCTTGCTGTTTCCTTAAATAACGTAACTATCCGGCGAACGGTCCGGACACTTGGATGATGTCGTCCAGGATACCGAGCAGCATACATAGCACACGCCCGTTGGGCATTTTGATCACAATATCCATACATCAACACGATATCGACCTTTTCCGCAATTGGTAAACGGTCCATTTTAACACGGGTAATGTATCACGAAGCAAATACCGTCCGCACTGGCGGAATGTTACGTGATACCACGTACTTATACGTTTGTAACTATTACAGCGCCATCTATCACAAAGCGAAAAAATTGGTCCAATTAAAACATTCATATTTCTTTACGTACTATACGAATATGTAATAAAAATGGGGGTTCCTATTTTTAAAAAAACGCAGTTGACCTATGGCAGCGCCATCTAGCGGGCCAACCATAGCGCCATCTGGTCTCCCCCTTCTAACTAGACGAGTTTCGTTCTTTGTAGTTTTTTCGTTTGATGTTTATTTTGTGAGATATTTGGCCCGGTCACTATCAGTGGACCACCCTGTATATAAAGTAACTGGTAGAAAGCGTCGGATGCTCTTTAAGGCTATTCGCAGATGATGCAGTTGTTTATACCAAAGTAGCAACGCTAGAAGATAGTAAGAATTTGCAGAACAACCTGGAGAGAATGGATGAATGCTGCAGACTCTGGCAGTTGACCCTGAACGTAAATAAATGTAACATACTGCGCATACGTAGGAAAAGAAATCCACTACTGTACAGCTACACAATTGATGACAAACAGCTGGAGGCAGCATCTGCCGTAAAATATCTATTCGTAACTATCCAGAGAGACCTTAAGTGGAATGACCATATAAAACAGATAGTGAGAAAAGCAGACACCAGACCCAGATTCATCGGAAGAATCTTCAGGAAATGTAGCTCATCCTCGAAAGAAATGACTTATAAGGCGCTTGTTAGACCGATTCTTGAGTATTGTTTATTTATCTGGGATCCCTATCAGGTAGGACTGATAGAGAAGTACTTACGGTAGGTTACAGTAGCCTACGGTAGTTTTACAACTGCATCTACGATAAATGGTCATAAAGTTTCAATTATCACATCGGAAAAAATAAAGCTGCTTAACTAATCTTTTATTTCTTTGCAGTTACATGCCTGTAGTCATTCCACACAATGATATCCGTGTCACAGTACAGTTGCATGCCGGTAGAGGAAGACGCAGCCCTTTGACAAAGTGGAGCGTCACGCCGTAATTTTTTCTGCATTTGAAGGAGAACATTGGTGCAACAATCAGTGCTGAGTATGTGGAAACGTATGCCAACAGAGCACTATCATAGGCTACAGCGGTCATGAGGCGCAGGCGATTCCAGTCTTGTCAGTCATGTCTGAATGACGAAGAACGAAGTGGCAAGCCTTTTCTTTGTGAAAAACCGGGACTCGCAAGAGAATTGCCGGCCCTGGTGCTCAACACCGGCGTATCACAACCGAGATGACAGTGGGAAAAGAGAAAACGTGTCATAGAACGTTTCTTATCACTTTATACTACATTTTGAGCATGAGAAGGGTCGTCGCCCGTTGTTTTCCGCAGTTGCTCACATGCATTCGGAAATCCTGCCGAATAGAGGCAGAAGCGGAAACGTTACAGTTGCATCGGGCCAATGCCTGTGACTTGAATGGCCCTTAGTCACCACATCTACATCTACATCTATACTCCGCGAGCCACCTTACGGTGTGTGGCGGAGGGTACTTATTGTACCACTATCTGATCCCCCTTCCCTGTTCCATTCACGAATTGTGCGTGGAAAGAACGACTGCTTGTAAGTCTCCGTATTTGCTCTAATTTCTCGGATCTTTTCGTTGTGATCATTACGCGAGATATATGTGGGCGGTAGTAATATGTTGCCCATCTCTTCCCGGAATGTGCTCTCTCGTAATTTCGATAATAAACTTCTCCGTATTGCGTAACGCCTTTCTTGAAGTGTCCGCCACTGGAGCTTGTTCAGCATCTCCGTAACGCTCTCGCGCTGACTAAATGTCCCCATGACGAATCGCGCTGCTTTTCGCTGGATCATGTCTATCTCTTCTATTAATCCAACCTGGTAAGGGTCCCATACTGATGAGCAATACTCAAGAATCGGACGAACAAGCGTTTTGTAAACTACTTCTTTCGTCGATGAGTCACATTTTCTTAGAATTCTTCCTATGAATCTCAACCTGGCGCCTGCTTTTCCCACTATTTGTTTTATGTGATCATTCCACTTCAGATCGCTCCGGATAGTAACTCCTAAGTATTTTACGGTCGTTACCGCTTCCAATGATTTACCACCTATGGCATAATCGTACTGGAATGGATTTCTGCCCCTATGTATGCGCATTATATTACATTTATCTACGTTTAGGGAAAGCTGCCAGCTGTCGCACCATGCATTAATCCTCTGCAGGTCCTCCTGGAGTACGTACGAGTCTTCTGATGTTGCTACTTTCTTGTAGACAACCGTGTCATCTGCAAATAGCCTCACGGAGCTACCGATGTTGTCAACTAAGTCATTTATGTATATTGTAAACAATAAAGGTCCTATCACGCTTCCCTGCGGTACTCCCGAAATTACCTCTACATCTGCAGATTTTGAACCGTTAAGAATGACATGTTGTGTTCTTTCTTCTAGGAAATCCTGAATCCAATCACAAACCTGGTCCGATATTCCGTAAGCTCGTATTTTTTTCACTAAACGTAAGTGCGGAACCGTATCAAATGCCTTCCTGAAGTCCAGGAATACGGCATCAATCTGCTCGCCAGTGTCTACGGCACTGTGAATTTCTTGGGCAAATAGGGCGAGCTGAGTTTCACATGATCTCTGTTTGCGGAATCCATGTTGGTTATGATGAAGGAGATTTGTATTATCTAAGAACGTCATAATACGAGAACACAAAACATGTTCCATTATTCTACAACAGATTGACGTAAGCGAAATAGGCCTATAATTATTCGCATCTGATTTATGACCCTTCTTGAAAATGGGAACGACCTGCGCTTTCTTCCAGTCGCTAGGTACTTTACGTTCTTCCAGCGATCTACGATAAATTGCTGATAGAAAGGGGGCAAGTTCTTTAGCATAATCACTGTAGAATCTTAAGGGTATCTCGTCTGGTCCGGATGCTTTTCCGCTACTAAGTGATAGCAGTTGTTTTTCAATTCCGAAATCGTTTATTTCAATATTTTCCATTTTGGCGTCCGTGCGACGGCTGAAGTCAGGGACCGTGTTACGATTTTCCGCAGTGAAACAGTTTCGGAACACTGAATTCAGTATTTCTGCCTTTCTTCGGTCGTCCTCTGTTTCGGTTCCATCGTGGTCAACGAGTGACTGAATAGGGGATTTAGATCCGCTTACCGATTTTACGTATGACCAAAACTTTTTAGGGTTCTTGTTTAGATTGTTTGCCAATGTTTTATGTTCGAATTCGTTGAATGCTTCTCTCATTGCTCTCTTTACGCTCTTTTTCGCTTCGTTCAGCTTTTCCTTATCAGCTATGATTCGACTACTCTTAAACCTATGATGAAGCTTTCTTTGTTTCCGTAGTACCTTTCGTACATGATTGTTATACCACGGTGGATCTTTCCCCTCGCTTTGGACCTTAGTCGGTACGAACTTATCTAAGGCGTACTGGACGATGTTTCTGAATTTTTTCCATTTTTGTTCCACATCCTCTTCCTCAGAAATGAACGTTTGATGGTGGTCACTCAGATATTCTGCGATTTGTGCCCTATCACTCTTGTTAAGCAAATATATTTTCCTTCCTTTCTTGGCATTTCTTATTACACTTGTAGTCATTGATGCAACCACTGACTTATGATCACTGATACCCTCTTCTACATTCACGGAGTCGAAAAGTTGCGGTCTATTTGTTGCTATGAGGTCTAAAACGTTAGCTTCACGAGTTGGTTCTCTAACTATCTGCTCGAAGTAATTCTCGGACAAGGCAGTCAGGATAATGTCACAAGAGTCTCTGTCCCTGGCTCCAGTTCTGATTGTGTGACTATCCCATTCTATACCTGGTAGATTGAAGTCTCCCCCTATTACAATAGTATGATCACGAAACTTCTTCACGACGTTCTGCAGGTTCTCTCTGAGGCGCTCAACTACTACGGTTGCTGATGCAGGTGGTCTATAGAAGCATCCGACTATCATATCTGACCCACCTTTGATACTTAACTTAACCCAGATTATTTCACATTCGCATTCGCTAATAACTTCACTGGATATTATTGAATTCTTTACTGCTATAAATACTCCTCCACCATTGGCGTTTATCCTATCCTTGCGGTATATATTCCATTCTGTGTCTAGGATTTCGTTACTGTTCACTTCCGGTTTTAACCAACTTTCCGTTCCTAATACTATATGCGCACTATTTCCTTCAATAAGAGATACTAATTCAGGAACCTTGCCCTGGATACTCCTGCAGTTTACCAATATTACGTTAACTTTTCCTGTTTTTGGTCTCTGAGGACAGACATTCTTTATCAACGATGATAATGTCCTCTCTGGTAAGCCGTCAGGTATTTTATCGTTTCGCCCAAGGGGGGGTCCCTCTAACCTAAAAAACCCCCGTGTGCACGCCACACGTACTCTGCTACCACGTACGACTGTTTGGTGTATCACTAGGAACCTGAAACCGAGGAGTAAAGTGAACCTTGGCAAAGTGTGGATTCACCAACTTTGAAAAAGACGAAGCCACAACCATCATCCGGCAAAGTGATGCTGACGAGTATACGGCATGTACCATAACCCGATTTCTCAGAAATTTCGCTCAGTGCGAGTCAAAGTAAGTGAACACGTGTCTCGGACTATCCGTAAATACTCGACCGTCCCTGAGCAAACGATGGTCAAAGTTTTTGACGTAACTTGCGATTGAGACTTCCCTTCCCGCCCCCTCGGACTTAGTGGCCCAGTGGACAGTTCGTCAAAACTGAACATATACCAAGCATGAAGACAGGAAGAAGGTGTACTGAGTTGTGGAAAAAAAAGTAGAATAGAAACAGTGAACGGTCCAAGGTCAAGATATGCAAGAACCGCGACGTCGTGGTTGTGTGAACACGGCGTTGGACTGCAAAGCGGGAGATCAGCGTTCAAACCTCCCTAGTGCCACTCATTTTCTTCACAAAATTATGAACTTCCCGTCCGGTCATTGACATAGCTGTCCTTCTTCTGTAGTCTAGAGAATCCTCATACTACCGTTATACATTGGTTATAGAGTATGAGTCATCTGGTAAGAATATATTACTGTCGCAAGTAAACGAGATGAATAGTGAGAGCAGATTAGAAACCGCATAGACCTCTCACAGGGTTCAACGAATAAACGTGTGTGAACTATGCTGAAGCAAAGGAATTCAAGAGCCAAACATCCAGAACGGAAATCAAGAGTCATAAAATGTGCTACTAGTGCATAATAAATACACTAAGAGCCAAAGAAACTGGTACCCAGACTAATATCGTGTAGGGCCCCCGTGAGCACGCACAAGCGCCGCAACAAGACGTGGCATGGGCTCGATCAATATCTGAAGCTGTGCTGGAGGGAACTGACACCATGAATCCTGCAAGGCTGTCCATAAATCCATAAGAGTACGAGGAGGTGGATATCTCTTCTGAACAACACGTTGCAAGGCATGCCAGATATGCTGAATCATGATCATGTCTGGGGAGTTTGGTGGTCAGCGGAAGTGTTTAAACTCGGAAGTGTTCATGGAGCCAATTCTGGACGTGTAGGCTGCCGCATTATCCAAGTCCGTCGGAATGCAGAATGGACATGAGTGAATGCAGGTGATCAGACAGGATGCTTACCGACGTGTCACCTGTCAGAGTCATATCTAGACGTATCAGGGGTCCCATATCACTCCAACTACACATGCCCCAAACCATTACAGAGTCTCCACCAGCTTGAACAGTCCCATCCCCGCTGACATGCTGGGTCCATTGATTCATGCGGTTATTTCCATACCCGTACACGTCCATCAGCTCCATACAATTCGAAACGAGACTCGTCCGACCAGGCAACATACTTCCAGTCTTCAACAATCCAATTTCGGTGTTGACGGGCCCAGGCGAGGTATAAATCTTTGTGTCGTGCAATCATCAAGGCTCCGAAAGCCCATATCGATGACGTTTCGTTGAATGGTTCGCACGCTGACACTTGTTGATGGCTCAGCATTGAAATCTTGAGCAATTTGCGGAAAGGTTGCACTTCTATGACGTTGAACGATTCTCTTCAGTCGTAGTTGGTCCCGTTCTTGCAGGATCTTTTTCCTGCCGCAGCGATGTCGGAGATTTGATGTTTTACCGGATTCCTGATATCCACGTGCACTCGTGAAACGGTCGTACGTGAAAATCGCCACTTCATCGCTACCACGGAAATACTGTGTCCTGTCGTTTATGCGCCGACTATAACACAGCGTTCAAACTTACTTAGATATTGATAACCTGCCATTGTAGCAGCAGTAACCGATCTAACAGCTGCGCCAGACGCTTATTTTATATAGGCGTTGCCGACCGCAGCCTGGTATTCTACCTGTTTACATACCTCTGTATTTGAATACGCATGCCGATACCAGTTTCTTTGGCGCTTCAGTGTAGAAGGTATGTACGTCTGGAGGTCCCTTCCTTACAACTCGCTGTTGTAGACGGACGTTACACCACGACACAGACACAAATTTCAGTACAACGAACAGACATGCCAATGACCGGACGGACAGTTCATGGTTTTTTATTGGAAATTTGTGGTAAGTCTTATGGGACCAAACTGCTGAGGTCATCGGTCCCTAAGCTTACGCACTACTTAATCGAACTTAAACTAACTTACGCTAAGGAGAACACACACACTCATGCCCGAGGGAGGACTCGAACCTCCGACGGGGCGAGCAGCGCGGACCGTGCGGCCATGGTTTTGTGAAAACAAAAAATGGATCACGAGAGAGATTTGAGCACAAGTCTCCGCAGTCTGACACTATGACCAAATAACCACAACGCCATTGCCGTTCTAATTAACTCGATGTAGCAAATCCTGAGCTTGAACCGTTCACTTGTTTCTATTTTGCTTCTTTTTTCACAGTTCAGTACACCTTCTTCCTGTTTTCAGCTCAGTTTTTGACGGGATATCCACTGGCTCATCTTACCACAAACTCTGAAGAGAGGGCGATGGGGAGTTTCCCTTGTGTGCGCAATATTGAGATACTTCCGTTGCCAGCAAGATCCCCAGATCTGTCTCCAATAGACCAACCCGGACGTCACATTGTCCCAGTGGCAGCGTTCAGGATATCAGAGCCCAGTCGAAACAGTTGTGCCTCCAGAGAGGATACAACAGCCTTAAGACACCAGTCAGTGTACGCGTCCGTGCCACAGCGGGTGCAACGTCATACTGATCAGTGGGCTCATACTTCCACTGTCTCTGTAAATTTGAGTCGAAACTTCCATCACTGAAATAATATCACACATCCTCTCAAACAGTCAATTTTATTTCGTTCCCTGTTCCTGTTGTGGATGCTTCATTTATAGTGTCAGGCAGTATATGTATACATTATTTACATAACTACCACTGATGCTTTGTCAATAAAAGCGAAACGTGTCTGTTGTAAAACACATTTAAATTACAGAGCGGTTAAGACAGGAAATAACCAAATATTACTTGTCGCATATAAATTTCTGCGAAGTCCTTCATCCAAACAAAGATATTACATGTCAGGGCATAAATGTACACAAAGATGTGGGGCAATTCGAAATTGTTACAGCGAAAAGACGAAAACGATGTCCCACGTCGTGTCTTACATAGGCTAAGGCACTCGTTAAGTTTAAAACAGTGTAATAACTTCGCAGTAGCGACCTACCGCTAGGCAGCTCGTCCATACGTCCACGTTTCAAGTGTTCTCTCCCAGACAGTGATGATCGACTTGAAGGCTAAAACAAAGGCGTTATTGTATTTGGTAACAATCACATCTGATTATTTTTGTTTAATTCTTATTTTACTTATTTAACAAGTTCTGTGGAACCAGTTGAGTCAAGGTTACTTTGTCACCGATCCGGTCAGTACGTAGTTTACACATTACTGATTGTAAAATACACGAACAAAAGAATTAAAGAATTAATAAATATAATACCAAAGTTTTTGAGAGAGTGTACGAATGATTAACACATTACATAGATAAGTTCCGAACTACTGCGAGGAACTCCTCTACAGAACATGAGCAGAGTACCACAAAAAAACCTTTCACGTTAGATTTGAATATATGGGGTTTATCACTCGTTTTCACAGTTCTTCTCAATAATGCACATCTTTGGAATTTAAATTTTTCAACTTCAGTGACAATTCGTCCTACTTGGGACAAAAATACACTGACGGAAAATATCGCAACAAAAAATAATTAATGTAGAGCAAAGAAATTTCTGGATACATATCTCCAGGTAACATATTTAAGTGATTAAAATAGCAACACCACAGGTTAATTAAGCGCGAGATAAGCCATTGCAAATGTAAAATGCTGGTACATTAATAGCCAGTGTAACCGCCAGAATGTTGAATGCAAGCTTGCAAACGTGCATGAATTGTGTTGTACAGCTGCCGGATGTCATTTTGTGGGATGGAGTTCCATGCTTGTTGTAATTGGTCTGCCAATATAAGGACGGCTAATGCTGTTTGAGAACGACACTGGAATTGTCGTCCAATGAATTTCATATGTCCTCGACTGGTGACAGATCTATCGCGCAGGCCAAGTCAACATGTCGACACTCTGTAGAGCATATTGGGTTACATCCGTGGTATGTGTGCGAGCGTTATCCTGTTGGAAGCCACCTCCTGGTATGCTGTTCGTGAATGGCAGCACGATAGGTCGAATCACCAGACTAACGTACCAGTTTACAGTCAGGGCAGTCAGAGTGTGTGGGATATCCACGACATTGCTCTTGCTGTCATACAAACTCGCACCCCAGACCATAACTCCAGGTGTAGGTCCAATGTGTCTAGCACGCACACAGGTCGGTTGCAGGTCCTCAATTGGCTTCCTTCTAATCACACGATGAGGCAGAACCAGCTTTTATCAGAAAACACAATAGACCTCCACCCTGCCCAGCAACGAGCTCTCACTTGACACCACTGAAGTCGCAAATGGCAGTGGTTGGGGGTCAGAGGAATGCACGCCACAGGGCGTCTGGCTCGGAGCTGTACTTGAAGTAACCGATTTGTAACAGTTCGTTGTGTCACTGCTGCTTCAATTGCTGCTGCAGATGCAGTACGACGCACCAGAGCCATACGCCAAACACGATGACCTTCCCTCACGGTAGTGCTACATGGCCGTCTGAAGTCCGGTCTTCTTGCGACAGTAAATTATCGTGACCAACGCTGCCAGCAATCTTCTAGAGACCGGCTAGATTCCTGTCAAGTCTTTCTGCAGTATAGCAGAAGGACCTCGTTCAAACTCAGTGAGGTTTGATAATGGCGTCTTTGTCGCTTTAAAGTCATTCTTGACTAGCATCAGCTCACCACGTCCAACTAACACTCACGACATCTTTACGGTTTGTATTTAAAGCAAATCTGATTTAGATCCTCATAGAAGCGCTACTAAGGCCACTCTTATGCGACTGGCACGAAATTTGAATAGACATCGTCTTTCAGGTTTGTAATCACGTCTACAAACTTTCGTTTATGTCGCAGAACTCTTTGCTCGTGTTGCGATTTTTTCCCACAAGTGTATTTCGCCTTTACAAGAGTTCCGTCTAGGAAAATATATACATAGTAATCAGAATGGGTACTTCACCGCGTCTTTTTGTCTCAAAAACTGGAAACGAATTCTGACATCGGAAGATATAATAGGCTCGGACTGAAGCAGCCTGGACAATGATTGTGATGCGATCTTCGCCATCACCACGAGCCTTGCCCTTCTGCTCTCTATTCGGAGTGTTCAACGGACTGAGAGGTCGTGTACTTTCTCAGTCTGGCAATGACCCGTGCGGGATGAAGAAAAGAAATTAAGCAGCTGGAAAAACGCCAAGTCCACTCGAGCGGACAGCGGCCACGCGGCTCGCCATTCATACACAGCGCCAGCACACCACTCGGGCCGCAGCTTACTTCCACTTCACTGGCCCTTAATTAAACCCAAACTGGCACGGATAATAGAGCTCTGCTCGCAACACAGTGTAGCTACAGCCCTGATAGCCTGTGAAACGTGTTCGCTACAGGCATACCGCGTAGCATTACAAAAATATACTCAAATACTCTCCATACGTGGGGGGCAAACAAACTGGTAATAATAGTTTGTGGAGTTGTCCGTTAAATTAAAAATAAAGTTTGCATTGTACTGACTTTCTTCAAAATTAGTTCGTTACTTTATATCAGTTACCTGTTGTCACAGTTCCATCGATTACCTGCGAAAACTGTCATTAAGACACGGTTTTTAAAAATTTTCGATGTGGATTGAGTGACTGCATATAAAAACACAAAAATGCCCTGTATCAGTAGAGAGATAGTTTAAAACATCAAAACGTCATTGAATCACTGTACAATTCTGAGAAACATATTTCTAAAACTAGTTACTCCGGAAGGGTAGTAAAGGATCAATCTTCAAAATTCGTTCGGGTAAGAGTTCCCCTGCATAAATGCACGTTATGCTGCGGTACGATACCATCTGTTTTTCCCTGTCCGGTCACATGTTACTGTTCCATCTTGCCACGTGGCCTGCAAGGTCGTAATGGGACGCAAGGAAACTAACACGACACTCGCACAGCAAAGCATCGCAGTCACACACAACGTTTGCATGCGACTCCCAAAACTGGATTTCGTAAACCGATTTTCCAGTACCCTTATGGTTAGTCGTGTAAACACTCCAATATCGAATCTGAAGATGTGGTTCTAGCGGCTGAGTTTCCTCTTCCACGATCGACTTTGGCTCCAATGTAAACGTACAGATGTGTCTGAAACTTGATTCAAGCTACGTCTCCTTTTTAAAGATTTTTCGCTAACTTTGACCTGTGAAGAAGAAATAGAAATGTTACACTGAGCATGAAGTTGTCTACCTCTGATATTCAGTTGAAGAGAAATAGTCATTGTGCTGACTAAATCAGGAACCGGAACAGCTAATTTCCAGAGGCCATTTGTGTAAAATCCGTAAACTGAAATTTGACCGAAATAGCAAAAGCGCTTCAGGCCTTAACATGTAAACAGGGCAGCGATAAACAGTTTCCGAAATTCGGTTTTAGTCTTCTGGAAGTTGTGTCTCATGTAAAAGTAGCAACAGAGACATAGTATGCTGAATATACGGTTGGGAATATTACAAGACGATTTGAGGAAGAGGATCGCATAGATATTCATCTTGTGATTCAAGCTCACTTTTTATCACTGTTTGCTTTCAAATATGTAATTATGGAAATAGGATTCTCCTTTGAGCAAAAGGAAACCATATCCGGAAAAGTACAATAGTTTCAATTCAGATGTTCAACTCATCCACTTCTGCTTTAGGAACTGAATTAGGTGTGACGCAGTACGGTTATTAGGTAACAATTCGAAAGGAAACATTGAGAAACATCCATTTATCACTTAAGCACTTTTATTTGTATTAACACTTGGAAATTATATATTTACATCATTCCGAAACAGAAAAGAACCCAGCATAATATACGGACAGAGCGTCAGTAAATCCTGGTAATTTTTCCCCTTAATATGGCAGCCCAGTAGTTTCTCGGTGAGTAGCACCAAGTAATGGCTCTACTGCGCAAGCGAACAATAACATGGACAACGGATAGACCTATCCGACCGAACTATTGATCTTGTTCATTTAGCTTATGATTCCTTTTATTTGAATGCTTGACGAGGGGTCATGTATTTCCGCGTCGATTACATTGCAAAATCCTCCACATAACTCCCTGTTCTTCAGTCTTATTTAGGTAATAACGGTTAATACGATCAAGTGTTCTGTAAAAACAAGCTACAGAATTACGGATTTAAAGTTAGCAGCACGCAAAACTGACACTCCATCTCTGAGGTTAGTCAGGTTCCTAAACTTTTAAGGCAACGGAAGACTCAACAAAGCCCTTTTATCTTATGGAACCTCCGCATCGAATTATTGGAAATAAAAGAAACTGCAATTTAAAATAAGAACAAAAACCTTTATTAGAAATGTTTTCTCAGTGATGAAACTCCATTCTTTACAGTTTCCGGTAACTATAATGTCAAGAATGGAACTGTTTCACTGTTTTATTAAGAATTGTCTTAAAGTTCGGTATTATATTCGACAGCTGGTAGTGCATGTCTGGGGCAGCATCCATTTTTGACCTGTATCTATTTTTAGTATAAGGATAAGGTGAAAAGCCTGTTTCACAACGATACGTTGTGACGAAAGGTAGCAAAGTTACGATAGTCTTTTGTTTACTTCAGGCTATTCGTTCTTAAGATTAACTCAAAAATCGCTTACTGGTACCGACTCAGATGAGTGTTTTAATGCCGATGAACTCTGAAGCTCAATGAGTGCTGCGTATTCCAGGACGATTAGCACCACAGGTTGACTTTTAATGCCAAATGGATTTTGCATCCTATCGCCGTCAATATCATCACCTGCAAAGTAATATGACAGAGTTCAACAGGTTTAACAAATGTCCAGTGATGATATTCCTCATTTCAGTTGGCAATTCCATAGTGTTTTCTTGCAGAAAATTATATAAAAATGGAAATCATTCAATAATTTACTTTTCTATGAAGGTACTCTGAAACTTTAATTTCTTTTTAAAGGCTGACAGCTTGTCTCTCGCAATAAATTTGGTTGTTGATTTTCCTTGCAAAAATGTAGTACTTTAGTTGACTCTTTTAAAAATTTCCAGATGATAGGCTCATTTTATCAGGCATTGTTCATCATGCAATACATCGAAAACTGTTAGAGGCGCTGACATCTTTTGTCCCGTCTGGAAAACCTTCAGCTCACGACCATTGTGCAGGACGTGTGATTCATACGGACTACTCTTTTCTTCGCAAACGTTTTTGAACAATCTTGACTGGACAACACAACTTTACACGTAATTAACGATCTTCACAGCTTCATCAAGAACTTTCTTTAAGTCAGATGGCATTTGCTTTAGTACAAGAGCGTAACGATGCAAAACACAATGACTATTGTTACTTCCTGGCGCAATGTTTTTAATGTTTGACACAGTGTCTTTTATTTTTCCTACCACTGCTGCGGCCCCGTCGATACATACGTCAATATATTTTTTCCTATCAATGTTGTGTTTATTCATGAAACAATCTATAATTTGAAACATTTTTTTCTACGGTTGTACTGGTTTCCAAAAATATGCAGTACGGTAAATTTTCTTCCATAGACGTATCGAAGGTATATCTGAATCATACAAGTAATATTGATTGACCAGCTACATCAGCACCTTGATGAAGTTGCATTGCACACATATAAGAAGCATTCAATCTGAGTATGGCTTCATCTTCAATGTGATCGGACATTGTTGCTTGAACACTGTACTGCTGCTACTTTCTGTGCCGGGTGTTCTCCAAGTATGCAGCTAATTGTTTTTAAGGTGCGTGGTTTAATTAAGATCTCTGCAATTCTATGTAGTTTTCCAGATCGAGCTATTCTGTAACTGAGGAGGAATGATACTTCAGTAGCATTTTCACTATCGGTATTTGCAAATTTATGCAATTTGGACACTGCAGCTCCATACGTCTCTTTGTGTTTTTGAAAAAAAACTGATATCTTTCTTCTTGAGATTTTCGTGGTTTGATCAAAGTGTCGTTTTAGCTTTGCTTGCGACAGAGAACTATTTACTAACACTTTTTTACAAAAAAAGGCATAATTCATCGCGTCCTCAGTACTCCCAATAGGTATAAAAGCGAAGGACAAAAAGCGTCATCGTATCTTCTTTTTTTTTAACGATATTGTTCCTTCATTTTCTTTTCTATCTCGTATTGATTTTTATGCCATGTTTTGCGCCCCTTAAATTAACGAAGTAATAAATGGATAAAACAGTTATTTTGAACGAGAAATGGAATTTTAACAGAAAAAAAGAATAAAATGATAGTTTAAAAATACTAAAAAATACACTTTTACAGCGATGTGAAGCAGGAAGCAGTACACACATAGCAGCACATACATAGCTTAATGATTAATCTTACTTTCACAGTGATTAACGCGCCAAATCTCTTGCGTCAAGTTGAATCGATGCAACAACTGTCATCGTCAAATGGATGAAATGAAACAACTGAATGTCGTGCAGGGGGCGGTCGGGAGACGTCCCTGCCGCGCTGCACCCGCGCCGAGCATTAAGGCTCAATCGCTATTCCAAAATAATTTACGTAAATACGGAATTATTTAACAGCTTAAAATAACTAAACTTTTCAATGATAAATTTTATTTTGTAAAATGAAGAATCCGTACAACAGTTGCTTAATCCACAATATTTTTTGTTGTGCACACGACCGTTTTGGGAAAACTTAAAGTTCCATCATCTGATATAAACTATAAAAATATTGTGTTACTCGACAATGGGAGGGGATCCTAAAGCCTGAAATATCAGATAAGGAAGTATGCGACTAAAATTTCTAAATTAAAATAAACTGAAAGAGAGAACATGTAACCTCCCCCTCATTTATCGACCTTAATGACAGTGAAAAATTAAACCGCGTGTACCTAATGGAAATTTGGGAAAAGCAATCGTCACCGAAGTTAATTTGTCGGTAAAGAGGGAGGAAAGGGTTACATCTAAATGAAAGGAAAAATGCAAATGAAACTGGTGGAAATTAATTTTGAAAAGGGGTAAAGTTAATAAAGAAAGTAAATGTGCGGCCGTACATTAACAATTAACTAGTGGTAATTAGATATTTGAGATTTGTGGGAAATTACGGTCGCCGGTCCTATGGACAATTACTATAGTAACTGAAAAAGAGAGGTTATTACATATATAATTAGCACTAGAAGCGTGGCAACTGAAGGTTGACACGTGTAGTGTGAAAACTGAAAGTTTGTCAGAAGTAATAAATTTCGCTACACTCTGACTTAATTTAGCAAAAGAATTAATAAAGCCAGAAAATTGAAAGTTAATTTAGTGACTGAAGTTAATAGTGAGCTTTCTTTCTGAAGGACATCGAAATTCAGTAAACTACGGTTAGTCTTGGACTACCTCAACAATCATTTCAAAAGCTACTTGAATCTACGCAATTTAGAAATAAGAGATTTAACTTTGAACTTGAATTAAATGCTTCTGAACAATTAACAATAGTAAAATTTAGTACGTACCAAGCTGAGCTGGAGTCACAGGTAAGCTAAAATATGTAAACAAAACTCGCACTCTTAATTTGTGCTTGTGTAATCTAAATATTGTAGCCAGCTATGAATACCTTAACTGAACTTTAAAATTAAAGCAGTGAAATCGAATACTTTTACTTTAATGCTGGCGTTTGAATTTCAACGACACTCGAGTTCATTCCGGAAAAGGAAGGGACCCTGCTTGGTAATGCAATTGGGACAATGAGTAACAAATGTTCATGTTAAGTTGCTGTAATTATAGTTACGAAAATGGAACAGTTTGAAAAGCTGAGGTCTGCCATACGGTTCTAAAACTTTACGTGCTTCCAGTCGTCCTTGTTGGTTGATTGAAGGTTTGAAGTCGTCGATCGAGGAGGTGGCGACAGTCACTCATTGTCGGCCGTCGCTGTTGCAGAAGCTGGATGCTGGCGCGCCTTCTTCTCGACACGGTCACCAGGCGAAACGGGCTCTTGATGTGTGCCAGCTAATGCTTCCCGTCCGCGACACCGTGCTAGAAACTATTATAGCCAGTCGAGCGCAATTACATGCTGTCCAACCCCGAACGCGCGGCAACTCGCGGGAGCGTCACACAACACACCTCCTCCACTGCACTACTCCAGCCAGACTCTCTCTGCTCTGCCCGCGCTCCACGCGACAGAGTTAACACTACCAAAGATCCTAAACACTTTGATTCTCCACACGACCTATCGATGTATTCGTTCGCTAGCATAGTTTTCCCTAGGCCAGACCCAGCGTATAAATACAAATAATATTCACGAAACAAACCAACATAAATGCATAAATATATATATACAAACAGTAAAACAATTACAATATATAAAGGGACAGAAATGCCATATCTTCAGGTGACAAAATAAGGAAAAATCTATAGTACAATAGATGGAAATAGAAGGATATGCATTTCCGGCGTTACACATGCCCCACATTGTCTGAGGATGTTCGTGTACCGTAAACAGACTCAGAAAATGTCCCAAAAAGGAAAAAAAAACAGCGGAAATGCATATGCTCAAAACATCAAGAAAATTGAGCATTAGGCTAATTAACCATAAACCAATTTTAGACCATAATAATTGAGTGGAGACTCCTAACCTTATTCCACTCTGTCATCTTACACAAAAGAAAACAGGTTGACAATATATTAAAATTCATAGAAAACATAGAAAGTGGTTTAGCTATTCAAAAAATCAAAATTCTTAACAGTATCAAGGAATGTACCACTATTTACAAAATTAATCAGAGTACATGGTCATAAAAAACAGGTATATCAAAATACGCAAATTAATTATTAATTACATATTATACACATTTTTATGTAACCTTTTCATAATTAATATTCTTGTCATGAGAGTCCACTTAACGCTAAACAAGAAAATAATATTCAGCAGATCGAAAAAACCATAAATATTAACAGCAGAATTCTTTCAGCTGTCCGGGAAGAAAAACAGTTCCGCCTTCCGTACTCGCAAGTGCAAAGAATGCCGACAGCGGCACATGAGCCGACAGCGGCTCCGTCTCGCCAGTATGTAGGGAAGCAGCCTACTCACGCCATAGTAAATTCACATCAGTCTTTCCATTTTGTGCCAGCCTAGTCCGCTGTAAATAGCTCTGACGTCATAAAGGTTGCGCAATACTTTAAAAATCAAGCAAATAACCTAAAATGTTTCTAGCATGTCAGGGGTAATACCAAATTAATATGTGTTGAATATCAGTTCGATAACTTTAACCATTTTCAAGATTTGGACGTTTTTCTGTAAAAATCATTGGCGCAACAGAAAAGAGCTAGAGAATTCAAAATTTATAATTAGATTCCTTTTTCATAAATATTTAATAGAAACAGTCTTCTGGATTTCACAATTTAAGATTTTGGTTGAAATTCAATATTTTCTGGTTTTTGCCTTAAAAATTAATTAAGCAAGATAGATTAAGTAGGCTAATAAATAAGGCTAGGATATTTATATTTAAGTAGAATGGAGATCCGCTATAACCATAAGGATGTGAGAAGTTTCATTTGAATACCTATAAAACTATAGCGATAGCGTATCTCCAAAGGGCCAGTTCAGAGCTCGTCTACTGCGTGCAGTGTAATTAAATTAATTCTCTCGCCCAAAATATTTAACTTAGCCACGTCAAATTTGTATTACGATTACTTACCTGAGTGCTGAATGCTCATTTAAATTATGAGCTTCATCGGCCATCAGCAAAAGAAGCTATGATTTATTTGGTAACTTAATGTGGTGCATTACTAGCCCAGCGGCTAGTCGGGAGAGCCGATTTGATCAGGCGTTCCCTTAGCCGTCCGCACCGCGGCTTTATATATAAGAACGCTGCGCGAGGAAGCAAGGCCCCAGTTCTCTCCAGACGCTGAATAGCACGCCATCTGCGTCGGGAGTCGCGTCGCGTCGGTATCATTGCTACAAACAGCCTCGGATGCCGTATTAAGTTACTCGAGATACGCGTAACCATGAAATCATTTTCGAGTGAAGTAATAATTCTGGGTTGACTTTAATTATCGGTCTTCAGTTTGCGTATTGTCGTATTTTCACGTGCCGCCGCGGGACAAACATTCTACCATTAGTTAGCGTGGCGTTTGATGAACCTTATCATCAAATTATGGCGAGCATTCATTTAAATATTTAATTTGGACAGTTATAGTGGCATCAGCGCATTAGACTCTGAACTGCTCTGTTAGTTAGATTGTGTGGATTCTTTTGTTTTCATCTGTGACTTTCAGAATACAGGACTTTTTTTCACGACTGTTTTTGATTATAAATCCCAGACAATCTCCTAATTCCTCAGAGCTATAAGCTGTAACTATAAGGGTATTCTCAGATGAAGTGGGCACTAGGAATTCTAATTACAGGCTTCACGTTTTGCTAATCACTTTCTGGTTGCCAATATTGTAGTTAGAGAGCCAGTGTTGAGAACGGCGAAAGACAGCATAAATAACATTCTAAATAATAGGAACATTTTAAACAACATAATTTCCTACTCGCCGCCCCACAAGTATTGTTGCGCCCGCCTGTGCGACACGCTTGATCTCACTCGCCTGTGTAACGGCATTTTCAGAACGTCCGTTTCACTTAATTATTTCGGAAAAACTCACTCCCGAGTAATCTCAAGGAGTCCATTAAAACTATCACAGTGGATAACTCAACACTGTCCATCATCATACGCATGTACTAGCCTGAAACTTAAAACAGCGTCTAAGTACATCGGCAATGACTAGTAAATCACATATTTATGAAATCTTACAGCTTGTTACAAAATCATATTTCCATTCCTTAATCTACTGTGACTCAGCTGAAAACTTAAACTAGCAGCTTGGATTTTTCAGTAGATTAATAATCAGTTTCTCTTAAATCATTTAGTAAAATTAATTACTTATTAATTACAGCTTCTTTAATGTCCTCTTGGTCAGGCAAAAGCATGGCAATCTAGCAAATCGTTTAAATCTTACACTCTATATTTACATACTGTACAAATTACCCATTCTGTGATATTAATCAATCCTAGGTTGGTACAATTTCAAGTCTACAATGTTCCGTATACCTAATAGTTTTCCAGAGCTTGTATACTCTAAGCAATAAGCATTTGTGTGAGGTATACCAATGACTTTATATGGTCCATTATAAACAAATTTAGAGATTTCATCGTCTATCTCGCTCAATTTGTCATGAGCTTTTACAAGTATTAACTCTCCGATTGCAAACTTAGCAAAACGCGCTTTAGCGTCATGACGACGTATGCGAGCATCGGCTTTTAGCTTCATTACTTCTCGCAAACGATCTTTTTTCACACCAATACTAATGTTAATCCGTAGAGGGAATTTGATTATCTCTTCCAATTCACTTTCTACACTTTTGTCAATGCCGAGATTCCTCACGTTACGGCAGTTCAAATTCATTCCTACGTCAATGTCATCCGGCCAGTTAACAATGTGTATAGGCTGCTATTGCCTATGCACACCGTCTCCTGCCTCGTCAAAACTAACTACTATTGCTTTATCTTGTGACGTACATGTCAAAGTTTCGCTTTCGCAATTAATCACTGCACGGTACTTTAATAGCCAATCTAACCCGATAATTACTTCCGTAGTTAAGTCTGGCACGACGACAAACTCTTGTTCAAATCATGCCCCACATATCTCGAAGTTGACAAAAATCTGTTTTGTGAGCGGTTTACTGGCCTTCCCAGTAGCACCGATAATTTTCACTCCTGTTACTGGCATAACTACGATGCCAGGTCTGTCAGTAACTCAAATATTTTCCCAGATACAGCACTCAATTCTGCACCGGTGTCAATCAACACGTTTAGTTGTAGGTCGTGCATATTAACAGACACTACTATCTGTCTACACTTGTCCTCGACTGTTTCTTTATTTTCCCACAGTAAATCCCCGTCTATATCCAGGTCATTCCAGAAAAAACCATCTGGCTTTGATCCTAAATCCGGCTTATCTGGCGGCTTTTTCAGCCTCTGTTCACATACAGTTTTAATTTCAACACGTTTGTCTTGAGGCTTAGTCTGCAGCTTCGCCTCCAATACCGAAACCTTTTCCTGTAGCTCGTCAACTAGTGAGTGTCGCTTTACTATCAATTCACTAATTGTCACCTTCGTTGATTCCTCTTTGTTCAGATTGATTTCATCTGCCAATCTACCTGGAGAAGTGTGCCCAATAGCATCTGCAATTACTTCCTCTGGATCTGCGCAACCCACGCTGCTATCGGCTGACCGTATAATGTCAGCTCTAACCTCATACACGCTGTAATCTATGTGCTTTTCTACCAATCGTTTCCGGCTATCACTAAAATTTTCGTAATCTTTCTCCTTCATACTCTCGCAATGTTTAAACTGGAGGTTTGCGTCGGATGGGTCGGCTACTTCTACCACTATAACTTTCGGTAAAGTCTGCCGGTTAGGGCCAGAACTTTCCGTTGCTACTTCAACATCCAACTCCTGCGGGACGAAACACGACGAATCTTGCTCGTGCTCCCCATTAACATCAAATATTTCTAGTAAAGTCTGCCGGTTAGGGCCAGAACTTTCTATCACTTCACAAATACTGTCTTCCTGTGGGACGAGACGCGGCAAATCCTGCCCGCGCTCCCCATAAACACTTCTCCCGTACAGGCCCCTATAATCTCTGAGTTCGTCGTATAAGCGACCGAACTGCCTTAACCAGACCTCATCCCTCTCTGCATCCCCTCGCTCAATGACGAACGTGTTATCTGATCTTCTCTCAGCAATTGCGAATCATTCTTAAACTCAATCTCCATTTCCGCTGTGGGTGTAACAGCTGCCACTTTATAATCGTTTTCCGGAACACTACTTAAATTGTTCTCACTGACAGTGAATGTATTTTCTACTGCCGTGTCTACAGCTGATCTGATACTTGTGGGCGCACTCCTTTCTCTTAACACTGGCACACTCTCCCACCGTTGAGTATTCCATACGGAATTTTCGTAACGAAGACACCTAGGTTTTCTCCTTTTATTGGGCCTCCAAAATTTCTCCACGCCCGGTCGGCCCCTCACCGGCGCGGCTAATGGTTTCCCTGTCTCGTCCCAGCAGATACGCTCCCCGGATGCTGCTGAGGCGGCTGATCACACCCTCTGGCGTTATTACTATTCTGCGAAGCCCATATCACGCTAGTATGATACTGGTTTCCGTCATTCCTGTTATTATTTGCATTGTACCGATTGTTATTACGGTCCGAACCATTATCGTTATTGCTGCCATGGTTGCGGTATGCATTATTCCCATGGTTATCGTTGTTGTGGTTGCTGTGGTACCCGTTGTTGTTACCACGGCCTCTACCACTGTCGCGATTATTGCGCCAATTGTCCTCGTCCTCAACTCTTTCCAGGAAATCATTGATTGTCATGTAATTGCTTCCTACGTAGCGTTTTGTATTCTCTGGAAGCTTCTTGTAGAGTTCCCAGACTATTTCGGATTCCGTGCGGCGATCACGCAAATATTCCAACTTGCGGATCCAGCCCTCACAAAACTCCTTCATCGAACCGCGCGAATTCGCATCGAAAGGCCTCGATACGACAAATTCGCGTCAGACACTTTGCCGTTTTTGCTCTGACCAGTATTCAGCAAGAAACAAATTTTTAAACTCGTCAAAAGTCTGGTTCGTAATGTTGAGGTTTAAGCCCCAACGCTTGGCATCACCAGCCAACACATCAATAACCGCATTAATTTTTCTCTCATTAGTCCATGATCTGGGTAAAACTCTTTCACAATTTTTAATGAAATCCGTCGGGTGTATACCGCCGTTTTTCAAGGGGTCGAACCGCTCCTCTTTCGTCAACAATTCCGAACTATGTGCACAGATTGGCACATAGCTCTGTTCTTCGTCAAGTTTCTTTTCTAATTCCGAAACTTTCGTAATTACTTGGTAAGTGGTTGTCGCAAGCGTTTCTACTTCCCATTTTTTCTCTTCACAGGTATTAGCCTGCTTCGGCACTTTAGCATCAACCTCGGACACTAAAGCCTTTAAAGTTTCCACCTTCTGTTGATCCTCTTTTTTCACTAATTGAATTTGTTCCGTCACCTTATTCTCGATGATCGGAGCAACTGCTTCTCCTACACTTTTCTCGATTCTGCTAATTTCGGAATTAAAACGAGTATTTATGCTCGCAATTTCCGCCTGAACGCTTACCATTTCCTGTTTAAGATTACCGATTTCGGTATTAATTACAACAATATCTTCTTTCATTTTATCAACTTTTGTGTTAACAACTCCAACATTGTTGTTAACAATATTAATAGCTTTGTTCTGATTGTCTAGCCCCCGTTCAATTTTTTCAGCCTGAGCTTCTTGCTTGGCAGCCTGCGCTTTAATTTCTGCCGATTGACTCTTGATTTCATTAATCAAAACATTCAATAAATCAGTTAAATTCGCGGAAACTACCGGTTTTACTTCCGTAGCGGCTTCCTCTTTAATTGTCCCCCCGTATTCGTCATCAAGGGGTTCAGATTTGATTTTCACTTCCGATTCCGAAACATTTTCTAAAGTTTGGAATTCCATTTCTGTTCTTTGTTGCGTTTCGGCGGTCGCGTCTTTCATGCTAGCCGCCTTCCCCTGAACAATGGGTACCGCGGTGCGCGTTTCCCACTGTTCGACCGATTGTTCCGTATCCAAGTCTACCAAATTTTGGTAATTGTTGCCTTCACTTATTTTAATAATTTTCAACATAAATACCAAATCTCAAATCTAATTAGGATTCCTCACACTAATATTCTAGTTGACGTATCGACCATTTCGTAACCAGTACTTTGTTACGAGATTTGCACAATGCAAAATTCGTGACCAGAACAACCTCAAATTCGAAGATTGTCCTGTCACCAGGTCGCCACGTGTAACCTCCCCCTCACTTATCGACCTTAATGACAGTGAAAAATTAAACCGCGTGTACCTAATGGAAATTTGGGAAAAGCAATCGTCACCGACGTTAATCTGTCGGTAAAGAGGGAGGAAAGGGTTGCATCTAAATGAAAGGAAAAATGCAAATGAAACTGGTGGAAATTAATTTTGAAAAGGGGTAAAGTTAATAAAGAAAGTAAATGTGCGGCCGTGGTGGTGGTGGTGGTGGTGGTTAGTGTCTAACGTCCCGTCGACAACGAGGTCATTAGAGACGGAGCGCAAGCTCGGGTTAGGGAAGGACTGGGAAGGAAATCGGTCGTGCCCTTTCAAAGGAACCATCTCGGCATTCGCCTGAAACGATTTAGGGAAATCACGGAAAACCTAAATCAGGATGGCCGGAGACGGGATTGAACCGTCGTCCTCCCGAATGCGAGTCCAGTGTGCTAACCACTGCGCCACCTCGCTCGGTGTGCGGCCGTTCCGTTAACAATTAACTAGCGGTAATTAGGTATTTGAGATTTGGGGAAAATTACGGTCGCCACTCCTATGGACAATTACTATAGTAACTGAAAAAGAAAGGTTATTACACATATAATTAGCACTAGAAGCGTGGCAACTGAAGGTTGACACGTGTAGTGTGAAAACTGAAAGTTTGTCAGAAGTAATAAATTTCGCTACACTCTGACTTAATTTAGCAAAAGAATTAATAAAACCGGAAAATCGAAAGTTAATTTAGTGACTGAAGTTAATAGTGAGCTTTCTTTCTGAGGCACATCGAAATTCAGTAAAATACGGTTAGTCTTGGACTACCTCAACAATCATTTCAAAAGCTACTTGAATCTACGCAATTTAGAAATAAGAGATTTAACTTTGAACTTGAATTAAATGATTCTGAACAATTAACAATAGTAAAATTTAGTACGTACCAAGCTGAGCTGTAGTCACAGGTAAGCTAAAATATGGTAACAAAACTCGCACTCATAATTTGTGCTTGTGTAATCTAAATATTGTAGCCAGCTATGAATACCTTAACTGAACTTTGAAATTAAAGCAGTGAAAGCGAATGCTTTTACGTTAATGCTGGCGTTTGAATTTCAACGACACTCGTGTTCATTCCGGAAAAGGAAGGGACCCTGCTTGGTAATGCAATTGGGACAATGAGTAACAAATGTTCATGTTAAGTTGCTGTAATTATAGTTACGAAAATGGAACAGTTTGAAAAGCTGAGGTCTGCCATACAGTTCTAAAACTTTACGTGCCTCCAGTCTTCCTTGTTGGTTGATTGAAGGTTTGAAGTCGTCGATCGAGGGGGTGGCGGCAGTCACTCATTGTCGGCCGTCGCTGTTGCAGAAGCTGGATGCTGGCGCGCCTTCTTCTCGACACGGTCACCAGGCGAAACGGGCTCTTGATGTGTGCCAGCTAATGCTTCCCGTCCGCGACACCGTGCTAGAAACTATTATAGCCAGTCGAGCGCAATTACATGCTGTCCAACCCCGAACGCGCGGCAACTCGCGGGAGCGTCACACAACACACCTCCTCCACTGCACTACTCCAGCCAGACTCTCTCTGCTCTGCCCGCGCTCCACGCGACAGAGTTAACACTACCAAAGATCCTAAACACTTTGATTCTCCACACGACCTATCGATGTATTCGTTCGATAGCATAGTTTTCCCTAGGCCAGACCCAGAGTATAAATACAAATAATATTCACAAAACAAACCAACATAAATGCATAAATATGTATATATACAAACAGTAAAACAATTACAATATATAAAGACACAGAAATGTCATATCTTCAGGTGACAAAATAAGGAAAAATCTATAGTACAATAGATGGAAATAGAAGGATATGCATTTCCGGCGTTACAAACAGAACGTTACTTACGGATAAAACCACTTAACCGGTTGAGGTCATCCTTACCCCAACGCTGTCACAGAACCGAAGGTACCGTGTCAAGAGGATAAAATCGACCTAAAAAATCCGAAAAAACGGATATCACAATCGCACACCAAGAATTACCGGAATATTGAAACAATAAAAATGGGGGTAGGAGAGAAATCATATAGTGCGTGGAATTATTCACAGAAATGACACAAAAACCTTTCCCTCGTGCTGCGCGATCGGAAACACAAACGGGAAAACTATGTAATAGTAAATACTGGCCGTGAGCAGTGAGGCGCACACGAGCCATAGCGCAGGCGCGGTATGAAGCAGGAAAAGCGGAAAGTAGCAACAGAAAAGAGGGAAGAGGAACTGTACAAAAAATGGTTCAAATGGCTCTGAGCACTATGGGACTTAACTTCTGTGGTCATCAGTCCCCTAGAACGTAGAACTACTTAAACCTAACTAACCTAAGGACATCACACACATCCATGCCCGAGGCAGGATTCGAACCTGCGTCCGTAGCAGTCGCGCGGTTCCGGACTGAGCGCCTCAACCGCGAGACCGCCGCGGCCGGCGGAACTGTACATCTAAAAAAGCCAGGAGCTGCAGACCGTAAAAAGCCACGATAAATATAGTCATCTTAAACTTAATTCCACGCAATTCATTATTTCTCTCTGAAGTGTATTGCGCTAGCCGTCAGGAAATTGAAGAAACGACTTCTGCGTGTTCGTCGTCACAAAAATCCAAACGAAAATCTCATTCTCCGTGACAATGCAAGGTCGAGAGGAGCTTCGGAAACTTCTTCTTCATTCAGCCGACAGCCCGGATCTGCCACCTTCCCACTTCCATCCGCAGTCCGCGGTAAGCGTTACGTGGACGATGGGGAGGTTTGATGCGGCTGCGACGGCAGCCAGCAGAGGGCGTACAGGCCCTCACTGTGAGGCCGCCACATTCAACGGAGATTCTGTTGAAAAATAGATTTCTGTAGCCAAAAGAGTGGGCAATAATATGGTTTGTTGTAATCCTGAATAAACGCAACCTGCTTTTACAAAAAAGTGTTGCGTTACTTATTGAATGGCCCTGGAATTTTGCAGTGGTAAGCGCTGTGACCCGAAAAACATAGTGGCCAAACTTCTGTCCCTTAAATGCGGTCTAACTTGCTTGCTGATGGGTCTGTGACGAATGTGTACACGGGTGTGCCGTCGTGGCATACCTCATAAATATGTTTCAAATGGCTGTGAGCACTATGGGACTTAACTTCTGAGGTCATCAGTCACCTAGAACTTAGAACTACTTAAACCTAACTAACCTAAGGACATCACACACATCCGTGCCCGAGGCAGGATTCGAACCTGCGACCGTAGCGGTCGTGCGATTCCAGACTGTAGCGCCTAGAACCGCTCGCACACCTCATATCTAAGTTGTTAATGAGGTAGCTAAGTTCTTCTCTACTGTTGCAGTTCTGGGTCTGATCGTTCGGCAACAACACAGTTGAATATAATGTCTTCATGACGAGTTCCTAGTAAGATGAGTATTTCAGTTTTATAGGAATGTTTGCGAGCTTCCCTATTTTGATTTCTGGATGACGCGTGTACATTAAAGATGAGTGTTCCCTATATCACACAATATATACCACGACCACTGTCAAGCATTTTAGCTGGCGCCACCTTGTAACACTATCACAGCAGACAGCTGAATGAATGTTCGAACCATCGTCTGCCACAATATGCACACTGGGACGCACAGTGATACTACGTGATGAAAGTCTAGTGCGTTCGCGCCCCAACTGACAGGGGGAGGCCACGACGTTTGGAATGCGGATTTACTGAAAACTTCGTACACTCGTAGTACTCCATGAGGACAACGAAACGTGTAAGCAGTAGCACGTACTTCTCAAGTCCTATTGCGAAAATCTCATGATAATTTCAGTCATCAAATATGTACCTGCGCGTGGCCATTATTATCAGGAAGCGGCGGCAGCCGAGTGGTTAATGTCCAAGCTCCGTAATCGTAGGTCGTTGGGCGATGGATGGAGTCCCGTTCGTCACTTATTTTTTCAAACACAGTCATATTCTTTACTATTTATATTATAATTGATATAATGGGAAAAATACGTGTAATCAGATGAACTTTTATTAAATTTACAATGTTATTTGGCAGTCTACAAAGTTTTATTGTCACAAATAATATAATATTCATAACTACCGACTAGTAAACGACCAAACGCATAAGTAGTAGTAGTAATAGTATAGAATTCTGCCTTACGGCAGGTCTTGCCATGGGTTAAGCCTCTTCCACTTTTGTCTGTCCATAGCCAGTCTTTTCATTTCTGAATATTTCTCTCCTTTGATACTGTCCAGCATTTGATATCTTCTTCTTCCTCTTCCCCTTTTTCCCTCCACCATTCCTTCTATTCCTTCCTTCATCAAACAGTCCCTCCTCATATATGACGGTAGTATCTGTTCGCGAAAGAACAGTTACCGTGGATGACCACATGTTGGGAATGTGGATCTCACGGGGAGTGTGCAAGGGACAAGTCCCTGCAGACGCACAATCGTCTGTGCCCGCGGTGGCTCAGATGAATAGAGCGTCTGCCATGTAAGCAGGAGATCCCGGGTTCGAGTCCCTGTCGGGGCACGCATTTTAACATGTCCCCAATGAAGTACATCAACGCCTGTTTCCAGCTAGGGTGTCCATTTAATTATCATTTCAGTCCCTCCTCAAACAATGTCCAATACAGTTCTGTTTCCTCTTTCTGATGACTTTCAGCATGTTTCTTTCTTCTCCAACCCTTCTTAATACTTCTTCATTCCTTACTCGGTGTTTCCATTTCACTTTTTCCAGTTTTCTCCATAACAACATCTCTAGTGCCTCCAATCTTCTTTCATCATCCTCCCTCAAAGTCCACCACATAAACCATGTTGTTGTTGTGGTCTTCAGTCCTGAGACTGGTTTGATGCACCTCTCCACGCTACTCTATCCTGTGCAAGCTTCTTCATCTCCCAGTACCTACTGCAACCTACATCCTTCTGAATCTGCTTGGTGTATTCATCTCTTGGTCTCCCTCTACGATTTCCACCCTCCATGCTGCCCTCGAATACTAAATTGGTGATCCCTTGATGCCTCAGAACATGTTCTACCAACCGATCCCTTCTTCTAGTCAAGTTGTGCCACAAACTTCTCTTCTCTCCAATCCTATTCAACACCTCCTCGGGGTCAGGGATTTTCTCTGCCTCGTGATGACTGGGTGTTGTGTGCTGTCCTTAGGTTAGTTAGGTTTAAGTAGTTCTAAGTTCTAGGGGACTGATGACCATAGCTGTTAAGTCCCATAGTGCTCCGAGTCATCTGAACCATTTGAACCAACACCTCCTCATTAGTTATGTGATCTACCCATCTAATCTTCAGCATTCTTCTGTAGCACCACATTTCGAAAGCTTCTATTCTCTTCTTGTCTAAACTATTTATCGTCCATGTTTCACTTCAATACATGGCTACACTCCATACAAATACTTTCAGAAACGACTTCCTAACACTGAAATCAATATTCGATGTTAACAAATTTCTCTTCTTCAGAAACGCTTTCCTTTCCATTGCCAGTCTACATTTTATATCCTCTCTACTTCGACCATCATCAGTTATTTTGCACCCCAAATAGCAAAACTCCTTTACTACTTTAAGTGTCTCATTTCCTAATCTAATACCCTCAACATCACCCGACTTAATTCGGCTACATTCCATTATCCTCGTTTTGCTTTTGTTGATGTTCATCTTATATCCTCCCTTCAAGACACCATCCATTCCGTTCAACTGCTCTTCCAAGTCCTTTGCTGTCTCTGAGAGAATTACAATGTCATCGGCGAACCTCAAAATTTTTATTTCTTCTCCATGGATTTTAATACCTACTCCAAATTTTTCTTTTGTTTCCTTCACTGCTTGCTCAATATACAGATTGAATAACATCGGGGAGAGGCTACAACCCTGTCTCACTCCCTTCCCAACCACTGCTTCCCTTTCATGCCCCTCAACTCTTATAACTGCCATTTGGTTTTTATACAAATTGTAAATAGCCTTTCGCTCCCTATATTTTACCCCTGCCACCTTCAAAATTTGAAAGACAGTATTCCAGTCAACATTGTCAAAAGCTTTCTCTAAGTCTACAAATGCTAGAAACGTAGGTTTGCCTTTCCTTAATCTTTCTTCTAAGATAAGCTGTAGGGTCAGTATTGCCTCACGTGTTCCAATATTTCTGCGGAATCCAAACTGATCTTCCCCAAGGTCGGCTTCTACTAATTTTTCCATTCGTCTGTAAAGAATTCGCGTTAGTATTTTGCAGCCGTGACTTATTAAACTGATAGTTCTGTAATTTTCACATCTGTCAACACCTGCTTTCTTTGGGATTGGGATTATTATATTCTTCTTGAAGTCTGAGGGTATTTCGCCTGTCTCATACATCTTGCTCAACAGATGGTAGAGTTTTGTCACGACTGGCTCTCCCAAGGCCGCCAGTAGTTCTAATGGAATGTTGTCTACTCCCGGGGCCTTGTTTCGACACAGGTCTTTCAGTGCTCTGTCAAACTCTTCACGCAGTATCATATCTCCCATTTCATCTTCATCTACATCCTCTTCCATTTCCATAATATTGTCCTCAAGTACAACACCCTTGTATAGACCCTCTATATACTCCTTCCACCTTTCTGCTTTCCCTTCTTTGCTTAGAACTGGGTTTCCATCTGAGCTCTTGATATTCATACAAGTGGTTCTCTATTCTCCAAAGGTCTCTTTAATTTTCCTGTAGGCAGTATCTATCTTACCCCTAGTGAGATAAGCCTCTACATCCTTACATTTGTCCTCTAGCCATCCCTGCTTAGCCATTTTGCACTTCCTGTCGATCTCATTTTTGAGACGTTTGTATTCCTTTTTGCCTGCTTCATTTACTGCATTTTTATATTTTCTCCTTTCATCAATTAAATTCAATATTTCTACTGTTACCCAAGAATTTCTACTAGCCCTCGTCTTTTTACCTACTTGATTCTCTGCTGCCTTCACTACTTCATCCCTCAAAGCTACCCATTCTTCTTCTACTGTATTTCTTTCCCCCATTCCTGCCATTTGTTCCCTTACGCTCTCCCTGAAACTCTGTACGACCTCTGGTTCTTTCAGTTTATCCAGGTCCCATCTCCTTAAATTGCCACCTTTTTGCAGTTTCTTCAGTTTTAATCTACAGTTCATAACCAATAGATTGTTGTCAGAGTCCACATCTGCCCCTGGAAATGTCTTACAATTTAAAACCTGGTTCCTAAATCTCTGTCTTACCATTATATAATCTATCTGATACCTTCTAGTGTCTCCAGGGTTCTTCCACGTATACAACCGTCTTTCATGATTCTTGAACCAAGTGTTAGCTTTGATTAAGTTGTGCTCTGCACAAAATTCTACCAGGCGGCTTCCTCTTTCATTTCTTACCCCCAATCCATATTCACCTACTACGTTTCCTTCTCTCCCTTTTCCTACTACCGAATTCCAGTCACCCATGACTATTAAATTTTCATCTCTCTTCACTATCTGAATAGTTTCTTTTATTTCATCATACGTTTCTTCCATTTCTTCGTCATCTGCAGAGCTAATTGGCATATAAACTTGTACTACTGCAGTAGGCATGGGCTTCGTGTCTATCTTGACCACAATAATGCGTTCACTATGCTGTTGGTAGTAGCTTACCCGCACTCCTATTTTTTTATTCATTATTAAACCTACTCCTGCATTACCCCTATTTGATTTTGTATTTATAACCCTGTATTCACCTGACCAAAAGTCTTGTTCCTCCTGCCACCGAACTTCACTAATTCCCACTATATCTAACTTTAACCAATCCATTTCCCTTTTTAAATTTTCTAACCTACCTGCCCGATTAAGTGATCTGACATTCCACGCTCCGATCCGTAGAACGCCAGTTTTCTTTCTCCTGATAACGACGTCCTCTTGAGTAGTCCCCACCCGGAGATCCGAATGGGGGACTATTTTACCTCCGGAATATTTTACCCAAGAGGACGCCATCATTAACCATACAGTAAAGCTGCATGCCCTCGGGAAAAATTACGGCTGTAGTTTCCCCTTGCTTTCAACCGTTCGCAGTGCCAGCACAGCAAGACCGTTTTGGTTAGTGTTACAAGGCCAGATCAGTCAATCATCCAGACTGTTGCTCCTGCAATTACTGAAAAAGCTGCTGCCCCTCTTCAGGAACCACGCGTTTGTCTGGACCTCTCAACAGATACCCGTCCGTTGTGGTTGCACCTATGGTACGGCTATCTGTATCGCTGAGGCACGCAAGCCTCCCCACCAACGGCAAGGTCCATGGTTCATGGGGGGAAGACATAAACCATATAAACGCATAAAACGATACTGAAAATATTTACTTGTCCATGATTTGAGAAATCCTGGAAGGAGCCCGAAACTACTTGTTACCTGCAAGTTTTGACTGTCACAGACAGCTTTCGAAAGATGTACAACTAATCGACGCTTTCAACATTACGAGTACAAGTTTCAGGATGGTATTTTTCGTAAAAACATGGAAAACATAAAGTTAAATGGCGCCAGCTGCACTGAATAAATGCTATGTTTCCACATACGCAGGGTCTTTTGAGGTTTTCCATGGAAAAACAAACGTAGTTAACATATTTAAAAACCTCTCTTTCATCCGATAATTTGGAAGCAAACCATGCATAACACAGCATTTCCTTAAATATCGGCGCTGATAATTGGTCATGCAGTATCGAGTGTATTTTAATAGCCTCTTCAAGAGAAGCAATTTCTCATTCTCTTTCGATTAAATAAGAACATTTTCAAGACACTTAATGAAATGTATAACTTGCCTGTAGAAATAAACATCGCACGGTTGGCAAATTGGCGTGCATTTCAGAGGTACGACTTTAACCGTACATGTTCCAAGTCATTCGTCATCGGTGAAAATTTCGGCCTACAAACCAGGATTCATCTGACCCCCCAAGAATCTGTTATTAATAAGAATTTTTCTTTCTTCACGTAGGGAAGCATGACGCTAGATAAAAATGAACAATATAATTGCGTGGTAAGTTTCCCGGATTTCGAACTCGTTACGACGACATTCGGAAGATCTTCCATTAATTTGTCAACGGTGTTCTGAACCTTTGGTCCAAAGTTCCCCGTGGTTTCTCGCAAACAAAGAAACACGTGTGGCAATAATTCGCCACACAATGTTGTCGCATATTGTGCCGTGTACGAGTGCGTCACCTTATTCATGTCGCGCCTTCTGACAAACACGGTCTTCGAATTTCTTTCAGCGAGAGTTCTGTTGTATGTGGACTGGTGCCGGCAACCTGACTGGTCTGTATTGAAATTTTTTTTTCGAAATTCCGGATGACTGCCTTCGTCTGCAGTTGAAACTTTCTCGCGGCTTCCAGCGTTTCTTCCGCAGACACACATTCCCTCAAACTCACATACGCGTGATCTTCCTCTGCCGATTCTGTGCTGTAGTTTGAATTTTTTTATGCATGAAAGCGATGCTTTGAAGATGAAGTCCTCCGATTGGAATTGGCCGGCAGCAGCCGGAGCCCACTGCTGTAGGTTTCTGGTTGTTACCTGAAAAGTAAAATCAAAGTTTCATTTTATTAATATAATTATTTCTTCGAATGAGGTTGTTGAAGATATAGAATATTAGATGTAGAGTGATAAAAATGGACACTAAATTGCTGATAATTTTGGCGAGACTCCACGAAACGGTAATAGGTCCACGAATCAATTACAGAATATTTATCGATCGTTGATCCTCCAGATTTTATGTTTTCTACCCATCTCTTCAGTTCGCCTTTTCTTGTCAAACTTTTAGACCCTTTTATCTGGAGAGTTCGAAGACTCCATTTGGGGTGTTCTTTCGCCAGTTTAACAACTTTTGTTTTGGTCTCCAAGGAAACATAATCGCCTGTTGACGCCTTTTCTGATGGCTCATAATCTTTATCGTCGGACAAATTTTCTTCGACTTCACGAAATTGATCTTCTTTGTCTACTTCATCAAAAATGAATAAGGTCCTCGTCAATGATGGGTATTTTTTTCTCATAACGTTTCCTTGGTAGCCTGATACAGTTCTTCTCCAATCACCATTGCATCGGCAGAAATCGTTGCTGATGGTTCTGTATCAATGACGTCCGCTTCTCGAAGAAGACTCTCGCAATATACGAACGCATCTTTCAAACGACCTTTCGCAACTACACTGTGGACTGAATATTCATGACATTCCTCGTCCGCATTTCTCGACGAATCGGGTGTCACTTCGATTTTTCTAGTCACGATGTAAGGTTTTATACTTCACGAACAATTCGCACGTACGTCATTTCTTCTTGCTACATAAGCAAGGTCTCACCGCTATGCGAGTTAACCGTCGAATGATCCCCATCTACCCCGGTTCGAGCCTGGCCCTCCCTTCGTTGCTCGTTTACTAGTCGGTAGTTACGAATATTATATTATTTGTGATAATAAAACTTTGTAGACTGCCAAATAACATTGTAAATGTAATAAAAGTTCATCTGATTACACATATTTTTCCGTTATATCAACGGTAATATAAATAGTAAAGAATATGACTGTGTTGGAAAAAAAGTGACGAACGGGACACGATCCAGCGACCAACGGCCTACGATTACGGGGCTTGGACACTAACCACTCGGCTGCCGCCGCTTCGTCATAATAACGCGCACGCACAGGTACATATTTGATGACTGAAATTATCTTGCGATTTTTTCAGTAACACTTGAGAAGTACGCGCTACTGTTTACACATTTTGTTGTCCTCATGGAGTACTACGAGTGTACGAAGTTTGCAGTTCCAAACGTCGTGGCCTCCCCTTGTGAGTCGTAGCCAAGTTGCATCCTAGTGTCTCGTAGACATCACCCCAGTTGTTTTCTTTTCCGTTTGTCACGTGCTCTGACTCGTGTGGAATAAACACTGCATAATAAAGTGACAAGTGGGTAAGTTCAAATAAGAATTGTAAAATGTTAGGATGCTAACTAATTTTGTTTTATTGCTATAATCACAAAATTAGTAAAGCGCTTTATAGAGCCAGTCTCTCTTTAATATTCATAACAAGATTTCCGCCCAATAATCATTAGTTCCCGAACACCGCAGTAGTCAAACAATACTTCACACGATCTTAGAATCAACATAAGATCCCGCAATGTTTTCCAAGGCCAATTTAAAAAGTAATTCCGTCTATACGCGGAGCCGCGCTTCACACACTAGCTTGCAAGTTGCCGTCTGGAAAACCGGTAGTAGACTGCCTCGGATTAACACAACATCGCACAAGTACGTCATCCGAGACGATTTTTTCAACAAACTGTTCCGTCTTTACATGAGATCAGATTTTATACACGGATACATGTATAACCTCCTTGAAACCGAACGGGCTAAGCTAGTAGTGAGTTATCTTAGCAGTTTGACGCCTGCCCTCTCAGGCGCACTTGTCATTGGTCCATCCTTTCCAAGCATTGACAGTAACTAAAATTTGTATTTAGCGTTTCCTCATCAAATGACTGATACTGAAATCACTATTAACAAGTTCTCAGTGCAACTAAATTTATCAGCAGGGTTGTGCTGTATATTAATATTTAAACAGGAAATATAAATAATAAGAGATTCGGTTCTTGGCGTGACAGGTGAATTCTCACTCTCTTGCTCACTCGGCCATTCTCACGCTATGTAACCATCTGGCACGTCGTTCGGTGAGTCTGCCTTGTGACACTAACAACCCCCTAGCCTCCAGTAAAAAATCTTCCTATACTGTGCATTAAAACATAGTAAAAAAAACTTAATAAACTTGGACAACGATGTGGCATAAACGCCACAATTTCAATGCCTTCCTTGCTCCATTATAACAGGTCCAGCGGCGCAGCCGTTCCCGATGTTTTGCGTTGTCCCATGTCGATTTATTTTATGTAGCTGTCATGGAATCACTTCTTACAGTAGCGCTATATCGAACGTCGCTGCATGTAAATATTCCTGTACGCACTTTATTTTACGTTCATTTTGCATTCTGGAAATATTTAACGGCGCTATGGAGTATGTTTGTCGTCAAGGACTGTTTTTATCTGCTGGCATGAGTGAAGTAGGATGCATGAATTCAAGCAGGGTCTACACAGTTTTGTCCATTGTCATGGGTGATATCATCAGATAGGATGACAGTTGTACTTCTGCTGAGCGGCTGTGCAACTTGTAAAAAGAAACGACTCTGTTGTCATTTCTTGGTAACGTTTGTTCCGTGGAGTGGACACTAATGAAGCTTTGTCTCTCCGTCATGCGCCCAACTGCAAGGCTGTTGACATGGAACGTCGCTGTCTGGGACGCTTCTGGAGTTGCCAGTTACCATCTGTTCCGGACTTTTCACCCTTTGAGGCTGATTATGCGTAGATATTGCGAGGGAAAACGACAGTATATATGCCTCCGTATGAGTCCTGATTTATCGTATCTTATCTTCGTGGTCCTTAAGCGAAATGTATGTTGGCGGCAGCAGAACCGTTTTGCAGTCAGCTCCAAATGCCGGTCCTCTAAATTTTCTCAGTCGTGTTCCTCGAAAAGAACGTCGCCTTTCTTCAAGGCGTTCCTATTTCAATTCCCGTAGCATCTCAGTAACACTCCCGACTTGTTCGAACCTACCGGTAATAAATCTAGCAGTCTGCCTCTGAACTGCTTCAATGTCTTCCTTCAATCCCAGACCCGCTGCTTGCCACCATGCCGCCCCCCCCCCCCCCCCTGCAAAACTTTTTTTTCACACTCGTATTAAAGACTACTCATAGGCATTTTCGTGATATAGAATTTCTTTAACAATAATTTCAATAATTTTTACAAAAAAAATCCAATTCACTAGCTATTACGTATAAATGAGAATCACTGCTGGTAAATGCAAGAATATTTTAACTCTAGCTTGTTTGCTGACTTGAGTGAAAGTTTCTTCGACACTTACATATAATCAGACAAATTGAACTTTTCTTCCTTTCATGATTGCGAAATCTTCTGCTATCTGTCTAGTATCTAAACTGACTAATATCTCGTGTTCTGTTGAAATAATAGCCAGATTTGCACGTCTGTGTTGATGCACTGCTGATCTTAGATAATTTTGAAAAGATATTGAAGAATCGTATATTGATCACAAGATTGATTTTCTAGGAAATGCAACCTTAAAGCGTTAACTTCGTTGTACAAATCAGTACCGTCAATGTCGGTTTCATCCCTTGAATGATATTTAAGTTTCATATGCAAATCTTTACAACGTTTCATTAGTTCTTCTTTAGGATAACTAAATAATATACTATTGAAAATACCAGAAACGTCGTATAAACTTTTTAACTCTTCAAATCTGTTTTTTAAGGAAATTACTGTCTAATCTAGGCTTCGGAAAAAACTCTACTTTGGAATTAATTTTGGGGTCTTACAAAACATCGTCACGATGTTCATAGTGAAACTGAGTCGGTTTTCTTCTTGGGCGAAGTATATTTACTGGAGGGAAACTTGATTTAGCATTCATTTTGTTTGGTACATTGGTAGCTTCCTGTAAAACTATTTCAAAGCTTTCATTTGTGCGATATTGTGTGAATTTGTCAATCAGGCTCTTTAACAAATTGATGCATATCTGAGTATTAATTGTCGGGTTTCGCATCATTGTATTTAAAGAATTAATTTCCATCAAAACTTCGTACCAGATTACAAGAGAACAAATGAATTTATAATTTTAAAATTTTAAAGAAAGTGACTTCGCTTTGAGAGTGGTGGTTCAATCCCAACTAGAAGAAGCTTCTGATATTTCCAACAGAGTATTAAACACCTTTTCTGTGTAGAACTGTAAGGGCTTGATTGCTTCAATTCTGCAAGACCATCTCGTAGCACTTAAAGCTTTTAGTTTTAGCTCTGGTAAATGTTTGCAAATGATTGACCACCTACTTGTTGATGATGAAAAGGAGACGTAGATTTCCTGACTTACGTCGAAGAAATTGATGGTCTCGTGATAAATATCTGCTGCCTCATTTACCACTAAATTTAAGCTATGAGCTGAGCATAGGATGTAAAATACACGCTTATTGATATCCAAAATTCTTTTCTACTGCCCGTTGTGTTTTCCACGCATGTTAAAACCATTATCATAACATTGTCTGAGCAAATGTTGAATGCCCAGGTTCAATTCAGAAAATAAATTCAAAACGAAGTTTAAAAGACCCTCGCCAGTTGAACTGATAATCGGGCAGAAACCAATGTAATGTTCACATACCTCTACTTTCTAGTCTGTGCGATTCAGATGAACATGTCTAGATATTACTGTTATTTGCTCTGTATGGCTTGCATCTGGTGTGCAGTCCAATATGATGGAAAAATATTTAGATTGTCTTACTTTCTAATTTTTTTTTTACCGTTGTGCCTAGTAAATGAATACTTTCATTTTGAATGTGATCTTCTTAATAGTGGGCCATACCCATCTGACTTGAGTCAGATTTTGATTCAGTTCTGCGAATATGTTCCTGAATAACTGAATCAAAAGATGCCAGCATCTCCACTGCTTTTAAAAAATTTCCATTATCTTGATCATATATATATATATATATATATATATATATATATATATATATATATATATATATATATATTTGGAAGAACCGCGAAAACACAAACATTGTGGCGAAGAAACTTAATAACAGCAATAATCGTTTCTAGTACATTACACCAGTGTTTTTTTTTTCCTTCAAAAATGGCTCTGAGCACTATGGGACTTAACTTCTGAGGTCATCAGTCCCATAGAACTTAGAACTACTTAAACCTAACTAACCTAAGAACATCACAAACATCCATTCCCGAGGCAGTATTCGAACCTGCGACCGTAGCGGTTGCGCGGTTCCAGACTGTAGCGCCTAGAACCGATCGGCCACCCCGGCCGGCTTTTTTCCTTCTCTATTAGTCTCAGTTACATCTGATTGGTAGTATTCTTAGTTTGTAACATATTATTCAGTTGTACCCATGACTTGACATTTTCATTGTGGGAATCACTTGTTTCGTGTCTTTTCAGAGTCAACGATAAATGCTGCCAATCTGAAAATCCATTTATATCAGACAGACTACTTACACTTTTGCCAAACATTTTACAACAGAAACTAAACACTGAATCCGCTGATAAAGAGTAAAGAAGCCAGTCTCATTTAACTTTTTCGCCGTTAGAAAGATTTCTGTAATAGTAGCAGCAAACTTTCTTCCCTCGTGGTTAATGGGATAAGTATGATTATGTACTTGAACAGGACTACGTTTTACTAAAATATTAAAAAGGTCACTGTTACTATTAAGAGGCCACACCACTGGGTCTTCGCCAATTGTCAGACTCTCACAAACTGCCGCTGTACTGTTTGAAGATTCTTCAGCAGCAACATCTCATGTGTCAGACCACCAGAGGGAGTAGGAGCGCAACATATCTTGTCTTCACCTGCTTCCATAGTTTCATCTCCAGACGTCGAGCACTTGGCAGAGGCAAGAGTTTCTTCACCGTCGTTTACACATTTGGTAAAAAATTTCGGAATAGAACCTTCCAGTTTTTCTTTTCGCCATTCCTTCTCTCGTTTTTGATTACGCAACTGAGCGCCAGAAGCATTTTTTCTTTTCTGCGGTTCCTGAAATAATTTTTGGGTGAAACTAATGAAATTGTTTGTTCGAACTTGGTTGAACAAATTTACAAATAAATAAAATGCCTCTTCTTCTGTTCTATGATGTTTTATTTTGTTTTACTGTAGGCATTTTAGAGCGTATATATATTTCCTTCCACTTCTGACACTCTCGTTGTTTTCCCGGTGTATAAGTGACTGTTGAATTCAAAATTTGGTCGATAACGCTACGCGATGTCTCTTAACTTTTACTAAAAGTTTATTAATTTGGGTTACAATTGGCATTAGAGTCAGTAAGACGGAGTGAATTAATCTATCTAAATACGAAACCAATTTTATGTATGTTAATGTAATACTTACTGTTCTGTTTTAACATTCACCCACATATACATCTACATGCATACTCTGCAAATCACATTTAAGTACATGGCAGAGGGTTCACAATTCTCTATTATTCCAATCTCGTAAGGCGCGCGGAAAGAAGGAACACCTATGCCTTTCTGTACGAGCTCTGATTTCCTTCATTTTATCATGGTGATCGTTTCTCCCTATGTAGGTCGGCGTCAGCAAAATATTTTCGCATTCGGAGCAGAAAGTGGGTGACTGGAATTTCATGAGAAGATTCCTCCGCAACAAAAAACGCCTTTCTTTTAATGATGTCCATCCCAAATCCTGTATCATTTCAGTGACACTCTCTCCCCAATTTCGGGGGGGGGGGGGGGGGGGGGGGGGAACAATATGTTGTTCGACATCTCCTGAAAAGTGCTGTCCCGAAATTTCAATAGTAAATCTGCTCCGTGATGCACAACGCCTCTCTTGTAACGTCTGCCAATGGAGTTTGTTTAGCATCTCCGTAACGCTCTCTCGCCAGCTAAACGATCCCGTGACGAAACGCGCCGCTCTTCGTTTGACCTTCTCTATCTTCTCTATCAGTCCTACCTGATAGGGATACCAGATAGATGAACTATACTCAAGAATCGGGGGAACAAGCGCCTTATATGCCACTTATTTCGTGGATGAGTTACATTTCCTTAAGATTCTTCCGATAAATCTGGGTCTGGTGTCTGCTTTTCCCCATATCTATTCTAAGGTCGCTCTGGATAGTTACGCCTAGATATTTTACGGCAGACGCTGGCTCCAGCTGTTTGTCATCAATACTGTAGCTGTACAGTAGTGGATTTCTTTTCCTATGTATGCGCAATATGTTACATTTATTTACGTTCAGGGTCAACTGCCAGAGTCTGCACCATTCGTCAATTCTCTGCAGGTCGTTCTGCAAATTCTTACCATCTTCTGGCATTGCTACTTTGGTATAAAAAACTGCATCGTCTGCGAATAGCCTTAAAGAGCATCCGACGCTTTCTACCAGATAATTTATATATATTGTAAATAGCAACGGTCCTATCACACTTACATGTGGTACTCCGGATATTACCTTTACATCTGTCAATTTAGTTCCGTTAAGAGCGATGTGTTGAATTCTATCTGCAAGAACGTCTTGAATCCAGTCGCAGATCTGCTCCGATACTCCATAATATCGTTTTTTTCTTCATTAAACGGCAATGCTTGACGATGTCAAATGCCTCACTGAAATCAAGGAACACGGCATCAGCCTGAGCACCGTTGTCCACTGCGCTGTGGATCTCATGGAGGAACAGAGCGAGCCGAGTTTCGCAGGATTGATTCTTATAGAGGAGATGTTCATTTTCCAAGAACGTCATAATTCTTGAGCATAAAACATATTCCATAATTCTACGACAGACTGACGTCAACGAGATAGATCCCATAATTGTGTTGATCTGTCTTACGGCCTTTCTTAAAAACGGGAATGACCTGCGCTTTTTGCCAGTCGTTAGGTACCTTTCGTTGCCTAAGCGATCTACGATAAATTACTGCCAGAAGGGGAGCAAGTTCTTTCGCATAATCTTTATGGAATCTTATAGGTATCTCATCTGGTCCTGAAACCTTACCACTACTATGCGATAGTAGCTGCTTTTCAATTCCGCGATCGGTTATCTCAATATCCACCATTTCGACATTCGCACGACGATTGAAAGGAGGGACAGTGTTACGACCTTCCGCGGTGAAACAACTTCGGAAGACCGAATTCAGTATTTTGGCCTTCTCTCTGTTATCTTCCGTTTCGGCGCCGGTGTGGTCGCTGAGAGAATGAATAGATGATTTTGATCCACTTGCTGATTATACATACCACCAAAATCTCTCAGGGTTTTTACTCAGGTCAGTTGTTTGTCAGCTGGGTTTTTACTTCTCTTGAATCTGAGATGAAATGCTCTTTTTACGTTGCGCTTTTCTAACACGGCTATAAAACCATGGTGGATCTTTCCCATCCCTTAAAACCTTAATCGGAACATACTTGTCTGAGGCATATTGAATTATGCCTTTGAATTTTTTCCATTTGTTCTCCACATCTTCGTCCACATCACCGAATACTTGATGCTGCCTGCTGAGATATTCTGAAATTTTATATCCTATCACCCTCGATGAGCAAATATATCTTCCTACCTTTCTTAACATTCCTTGTAGGACCCGTCGTTATAGATGCTATCATAGCCGAATGATCACTGATACCTCCCTCTGCGTTAACTGATTCGATAAGTTCGCGTCTGTTTGTTGCCAGGAGGCAAAGACGTTACGCTCACGAGTTGGTTCTCTGCTCAAGGTAGTTTTCGGACAAGACATCCAGAACAATGGCACACGATTCACTGTGTTTGGCACCAGTTTTGATGGCATAACACTCCCAATCTATACCTGGCAAGTTAGAGTCACCCCATATTACAACGGTATGATCAAGAAAATTACTAATGATATTCAGCAAGTTCTGTCTGAAGCGCTCAACAACTACAGATCTTGACACAGGTCGTCTCTAAAAGCATCCGATCACCATTTCTGACCATTCTTTGATACTCAGTTTCACCCAGATTAATTCACATTCGGATCCGTGATGACCTCGCTAAATTTTATTGAATTTCTTACTGCAATAAACACTCCGCCACCATTGGCGACTAACCTATCTTTACGATAAACATTCCAGTCTGAACTTAAGATTTCGTTGTCATTGATGTCTGCCTTCAACCAGCTTTCTGTTCCAAATACTATCTGTGCATTATAACCTTCAGTGAGCGATACTAATTCTGAGACCTTTCCTTGGATGCTCTTGCAATTTACTGAATCACATTAATTTTTTCTGTCCCTGACCAGAGAGGACCAAGATTCTCTGAGGTCGCTGTGGCTGATTTAACAGGCAAATCGTCTTTGCTCCGATGGGAGGGGTCCTCTAACCTAAAAAAGCCCCATGTTCACGCCACAAGTACTCCGCTGAGCTATTACGGGAAACCCTACATTCCGGCACCCGATAGCGGAGGTAGAGAAAATCACATCCGATCCCGTCGCAGGGCCGCCTGAGCCTCTGGTTTAGACCTTCCACTCTGCTCCAAACCAGAGGATCGTGATCAAGCATGTATACGATGATACAAATAGACAGCTTAGCCTGCATCCCGCCTGCGTTGTTAGTTGCCATCACAAATCAGCCAGGATGGCCGAGGATGGTCTCAGGACCCAAGCAGCAGGCGTCATTCGTGCCGACATGTGCCATTACATGCAGCCGATTGCACCCAGTGCGCACGATAGCCTCCGGCAGGGCCTCATCCACATCACGGATGAGACCTCCCGGCACACACACCGAATGTACACTGGAATTCTTTCCCGCCTTGCCTGCTATCTCCCCGGGGGGCTCCATCACCCGCCTAACATTGGATATCCCAATGACTGGCATACCCACGCCCTGTACTTGTCCGTACTGGGCAGGAAAGTCGACCGCTCGCCCAACAGGAGAGGCATCCCGAGCTGGCTCAGAGTTATCATCAGCACTGTGTAGCACCTCGTACCTGTTGCTAAGAAGTAGGGAGCCAGCCGCGCGGCCTGCTCCCTCTTTCGCATTTCGCCCAGTGACACGCGAACCCACCACGTTCTGCCACCCACTCTGGAGTGAGGACGGATCGGTCAGATGTTGCGTATCGTAAGCCGCAGCGACGTCCACCAGAGGATTCCAGTAGCACCAAAGGTGTCGCAGGTCTCGTTACTGGCGCCCCAACGTCACTGCAAGTTCGAACATTAGCTAGAAGCTTGTCGACGGTAGCCAACGCAGCTTCCAGCTGTTTACGGACAGCAGCCAACTCTCCTTGTGTCCGCTCGCAACGAGCACAGTCCCTTGCCATATCGTACTGTGTATAAAATAAGTATAAGGTCTCAAACGGCGCTACTGATTCTGAAAATATACCAAAGGAGGATAAAGTAGCACAAAAAGTGCCTGTGCAGATTTCTCACTGTACTCTGAGACCGAACGGTACTAAACGAAATGCATTTCTCTACACGTAAAATTCACATTAGGAAGGCGTCCTGCAAAAGGAGATTCACAAGACTTACGCAAAAACAAAAACTACTATTATTTTTCTAACCACTGGATTACACAGTAAAATACACACGTACAGTTCACTCCTTTCCAGAAGCACGTGAACAAAAAACGAAGACTAAATTAATTTACAGTTTATCAGACGAGTGGTGCAGCTGCTCTGCTGGGCGCCCTCTCGGCTCGGCTGCTGCCGCTACCAGCTTGAACAGTCTCCTGCTGGCCTGCAGCAGCCATGGTGTTGTCTCCATACCCGTACACGTCCATCCGCTCGATATGATTTGAAACGAGACTTGTCCGACCAGGCAACATGGTTCCAGTCATCAACAGTCCAACGTCGGTATTGACGGGCCCAGGCGAGGCGTAAAGCTTTGTATCGTACAGTCATCGAGGGTATACGAGTGGGACTTCGGCTCAGAAAGCCCATATCGATGATGTATTGTCGAATGGTTCACACGCTGATACTTGTTGATGACCCAGCATTGAAATCGGCAGCAATTTGCGGAAGGGTTGCTCCTCTGTTACACTGAACGATTCTCTTCAGTCGTCGTTGGTCCCTTTCTTGCAGGATCTTTTTCCAACTGCAACGATGTCGGAGATCTGATGTTTTACCGGATTCCTCATATTCACGGTACACTCGTGAAATGGTTGTACGGGAAAATTCCCACTTCGTCACTACTTCGGAAATGCTGTGTCCCATCGCTCGGGCGCCGACTGTAACACCTCGTTCAATTTTGATAATGTGCCATTGTAGCAGCGGTAACTGCTCTAACAACTGCGTCAGACACTTGTTCTATAGAGGCGTTGCGGACTGCAGCGCCCTACTCTGGCTGCTTACGTACCTCTGAATTTGAATGCGCATGTCTATACCAGTTTCTTTGGCGCTTCAGTGTATGCGAAAGTAGCAAGTCATGTATCAATGACACAAGGAATGAAATTTACATAATATATGTAGGTGTGCGGCGAGGGGGCATTGAATTTATCCTACAGGGCGGCAAAATTCGTCAAGACAACTGAGCTTATACACGAACCTATTTATGCTAGATTAGAAATCAGAAAGCTAGAAATCATGATTATATTACTGACAAAATTTCATAAAGTCAGTTTACCACAATATCAAGTGTGTATTGGCACAAAATTACGTCCTCCTTCCTTAAAAGGAGATAAAGATGCCTACACTATTTTGAGAATTAACTGTGCTATTATGGTTTAAAAGTTCTTCGTTCATACAGTTACTTATTGGGTGTACATGACGTTTTCCAAGTAGTGTTACTAGTAAAAATATTATCACTCTGAAATGGCAATAGGAAAGAAAATTAGAGTAAAATTAGCCTAACTGATCGCTGCAAATATTATACAAACTTCAGCGAAAATTTAATTTGTAATGTCAAAGGTGAATTGCGGCCACTTTGGGAGAACGTTACTTCCGATCAAGGGTTTAAAGTTTTGTATAGACACTGCTGTCAGCAATTAACGTGTTAAAACAACGACTATAAAACAGGGGGCCGGCCGCGGCGGTCTCGCGGTTCTAGGCGCACAGTCCGCAGCCGCGCGACTGCTACGGTCGCAGGTTCGAATCCTGCCTCGGGCATGGATGTGTGTGTTGTCCTTAGGTTAGTTAGGTATAAGTAGTTCTAAGTTCTAGGGGACTGATGACCACAGATGTTAAGTCCCATAGTGCTCAGAGCCATTTGAACCATTTTTTATAAAATAGGGAAGATTTAGTGTTAGACATCAGTACAATTAAAATAGAAAACCGTACTCACCTACTTTCTCCGCCCATATTTTATAAAACTAAAACGAATATGGACCGACTGCACTCTTACGTTGCAGCAAACAATAAACGGACGATGTGCGGCTTTGTTTCGCGCTAACGGCTCAGAAGCAGTGAATGGAGATCTGAGTTTCGTCAGTCAAAGGCACCCGCCGAGAAGCACGTGGTTTCCCTGTACGGGACCCGGCACTTGGAGGTCGGCTCTGCCGGCTTCTACTTAGCAATATCCCCATTGGGGATGTTCCTTCGCAGGTAGGAGTACCTGCCGTTGTTAATTTGGTTCCAACATGCAGACGTTTCGTATTTTAATTTGAGCAGTCTGATTTACATTGCATTCTTCGAAGAGGATTAAATAATTGTGTGATGCAGATATGGAAAGACTGAACAGAATCCGATCAAACGATTTGGCTGAATTTGCCATCCCCAGGCGTAGCCCTGCCGACCTCCCTCCCTGCTCTGGTCCATCGCCACTGGGAAACAAAGCCACACTAGCAGATGCTACACGATTCCTGGCTCCGCACCCACTGCACTGGTGCAGGTTCGGCGCTTCCGGCTGCTAGCTGTCCAAGCTGTTTATGGGAGCAGTTATTAAGCAAGCGATCGCGCAATCTGCAAACACAGCAGGAGCAGCTCTGTGGCAGGCCGCAATACGATGCTAAATTCCTGCGCCCTCCTATGATGAAAAAGGATGGTACATACTTTCTCAAAATGATCCTAACAGTTCTTACGCCCAAATCGATGCAGACTCTGTACGCGAAGTGCCATTTGTCATTCACACAGTACCCAATGAAATTCATCTTAGGAGGGGGAGGAGGAGGAGATTAGTGTTCAACGTCCCGTCGACAACGAGGTTATTAGAGACGGAGCACAAGCACGGATTAGAGAAGGATGGGGAAAGTAATCGGCCATGCTCTTTCAAAAGAACAATCCCGACATTTGCCTAAAGCGATTCAGGAAAATCACGAAAAACCTTAATCAGGATGGCCGGACGCGGGATTGAACCCGCCGACCGTTGTGGAAGAGCGCTTCTAGGCACTTCAGTCTGGAACCGCGCGACCACTACGGTCGCAGGTTCGAATCCTGCCTCGGGCATGGATGTGTGTGATGTCCTTAGGTTAGTTAGGTTTAAGTAGTTCTAAGTTCTAGGGGACTGATTACCTCAAATGTTAAGTCCCATAGTGCTCAGAGCCATTTGAACCATTTGGGCTTGAACCGTCGTCCTCGCGAATGCGAGTGCAGTGTGCTAACCACTGCGCCACCTCGTTCGGTAATTTCATCTTATGGACATTCAAAAGACAAGTTACACATCTCAATATTCGTGACATCATACCAAACGTGCTGCATAACTACGTCACCCTCGCTCCCATCATAATTTCTAATCCCTCTATTTTGTGATACAATCCGTTCTCATAGAGCATTACTGATCAGTTTAAAAAAAAACATTAAGTACGAAGTCCAACTCTCCCATTCTTGCAGTTTCAGTTTTTACTGAACAGTTCGTGGTTATCAGAATCAGATAAATGCTGTTAGTTTCTGTCCATACTACACTACAGCATGAACACAACTGAGTGACGGCATTTTCTGATTATTTGTACAGCCGCGAGGCATTAACGTCGCATAGCTGAACGTAGCTTGGACGGTTCCGTTGCCGTAAACACAATGCCCGCGAACAACATAGTTTGACCGCTGCCAGATACATCGCCGGTACCGAGCGAGGTGGCGCAGTGTTTAGCACACTGGACTCGCATTCGGGAGGACGACGGTCCAGTCCGGCGTTCGGCCATCCTGATTTAGGCTTTCCGTCATTTCCCTAAATCGCTCCAGGCAAATGCCGGGATGGTTCCTTTGAAAGGGCAATTGCTTTCCCGTCCTTCCCTAATCCGATGAGACCGATGACCTCACTGTCTGGTATCCTCCCCCGCCCCCAAAAAAAAACAACAACAACAACATCATCGCCGGCACAGTAGCTCAGCGTGTTCTGTCAGAGCGCTGGTTGCTCTCTATAATAAAAAAAACTGATTGAAAGGATCAACAACGAACTTCAACGGATATCATGTGTCGTCCGCTACGACCAAACACAACGAATAGTAACGAAAAACAAGTATACTTACGTGACAGAAGCCATGGGATAGCTATATGCACGTGTACAAATCGCGTACACGAGGTATGAAAGGAAAGTGCACTGGCGTAGACGTCATTTGTACTCAGATGATTCATGTAAAAAGTTCCCGACGTGGTTATGGTCGTAAGAGGCGAATTAACAGACTTTGAACGCGGAATGTTGGTTGGAACCAGACGCGTTGGACATTCCATTTCTGAAAACGTGAGGGAATTCTACGAGGGCAGTTCAATAAGTAATGCAACACATTTTTTTTCTCGGCCAATTTTGGTTGAAAAAACCGGAAATTTCTTGTGGAATATTTTCAAACATTCCCGCTTCGTCTCGTATAGTTTCATTGACTTCCGACAGGTGGCAGCGCTGTACGGAGCTGTTAAAATGGCGTCTGTAACGGATGTGCGTTGCAAACAACGGGCAGTGATCGAGTTTCTTTTGGCGGAAAACCAGGACATCTCAGATATTCATAGGCGCTTGCAGAATGTCTACGGTGATCTGGCAGTGGACAAAAGCACGGTGAGTCGTTGCGCAAAGCGTGTGTCACAATCGCCGCAAGGTCAAGCAAGACTGTCTGATCTCCCGCGTGCGGGCCGGCCGTGCACAGCTGTGACTCCTGCAATGGCGGAGTGTGCGAACACACTCGTTCGAGATGATCGACGGATCACCATCAAACAACTCAGTGCTCAACTTGACATCTCTGTTGGTAGTGCTGTCACAATTGTTCACCAGTTGGGATATTCAAAGGTTTGTTCCCGCTGGGTCCCTCGTTGTCTAACCGAACACCATAAAGAGCAAAGGAGAACCATCTGTGCGGAATTGCTTGCTCGTCATGTGACTGAGGGTGACAATTTCTTGTCAAAGATTGTTACAGGCGATGAAACATGGGTTCATCACTTCGAACCTGAAACAAAACGGCAATCAATGGAGTGGCGCCACACCCACTCCCCTACCAAGAAAAAGTTTAAAGCCATACCCTCAGCCGGTAAAGTCATGGTTACAGTCTTCTGGGACGCTGAAGGGGTTATTCTGTTCGATGTCCTTCCCCATGGTCAAATGATCAACTCTGAAGTGTATTGTGCTACTCTTCAGAAATGGAAGAAACGGCTTCAGCGTGTTCGTAGGCACAAAAATCTGAACGAACTTCTCCTTCTTCATGACAACGCAAGACCTCACACAAGTCTTCGCACCCGAGAGGATCTCACAAAACTTCAGTGGACTGTTCTTCCTCATGCACCCTACAGCCCCGATCTCGCACCGTCGGATTTCCATATGTTTGGCCCAATGAAGGACGCAATCCGTGGGAGGCACTACGCGGATGATGAAGAAGTTATTGATGCAGTACGACGTTGGCTCCGACATCGACCAGTGGAATGGTACCGTGCAAGCATACAGGCCCTCATTTCAAGGTGGCGTAAGGCCGTAACATTGAATGGAGATTACGTTGGAAAATAGTGTTGTGTAGCTAAAAGATTGGGGAATAACCTGATGTATTTCAATGCTGAATAAAACAACCCCTGTTTCAGAAAAAAAATGTGTTGCATTACTTATTGAACTGCCCTCGTATATTCCGAGATCCACAGTGCCAAGAGAGTGGCTTTATCTCCTTCCACGGGAAACGCTATGGCCAACGGCCTTCGCTTAACGACAGAGAGTATCTGCGTTTGCGTAGTGTTGCCAGTGCTAACAGACTAGCAACACCGCATGTAATAACCGCAAAAATCAATGTGCGACGTGCGACGGACGTATCCGTTAGGACAGCGCGTCGAAATTTGGCGTTAATGGGCTATGGCAGCAGACGAGCGACGTGAGTGCCTTTGTTAAAAGCACAACATCGCCTGCTGCGCGTCTTCTCGGCTGGATGCTAGACGACTGAAGAAACGTGGCCCGGTGAGATGAACCCCGATTTCAGTTAGTAAGAGCTGCTGGTAGGGTTCGAGGGTGTCGAAGACGCCACGCACCCGTTTACGCAAGTTCTCAACAAGAGACTGTGGAACCTGGTGGTGGCTCCATAATGGTGTGGGTTGTGTTGGAGGCAGCATGGCTCTATATTTGTGCAGGGCACTTCCAACAACGTATTGAGCTCATGCCACGTCTAACTTACACACAGATTCAGCATGAAATTCTCGACCAAATGCAACTGCCGCGTCCAGACGTAGTGAAATGTTGCCAATAATTAGACCAAAGCTGCACAGATGTGGGTGTTGCTTATCGAGAAGGAAGGCAATGGGCATCGACTACGGACGACAATATCTAGCCAGTCGAGGAACTGGAATGAATTTTCACTCTGTATCGAAGCGTGACCTGATTTGAAACATCCTGCCAGATTAAAACTGTGTGGTAGACATAGACTCGAACCTAGGACCTTTGCCTTTTGCGAACAAGTGCGTCATCGACTGACCTATCGATCACGGATCCTGGCCCGGCCTCACAGCTTTACTTCCACCAGTACCTCATCGTGCACCATCCAAACATCACACAAGTTTTCCCACAAAACCTGCGGCTGTGGCACCCCTGGACGAAAGCATTTTACATAGACATGGCTTAGCTACAGCCAAAGGAACTGTCAGGAAGTTTCAAATCGACGGAGTGATTCGCAGCAGGGACAGATTTTCCGGCGGTGTAGACATTCACACAGTGTCTCCGAGACGAAGGAGTAGATATTTTTCGTCGAGGAACTGAACGATTTGTAGAACGTTCCGACTATAATTTACAGAGACCTGGAGACTATATCGAAAAATAGTGGCATGCATTCGCATCTGTGTCACTCCGAAGTGTAGTGCAGCATTCAGAAAAAAGTTACTTGGCTTGCTATAATAATCTGTAGCTTACTTTTGAAGTCCCCTCATATTACAATTGTTGGTCACATGCAAAAACGTTTCAAAGCGGTTTTAAAGCAGAATTGAGTTCCAATATCATTCCTATACTCATAGAAACCTGTGTTGTGACTAATGTTAAGTGTTAAGTTGTGAAATATTATTTTAGAAAATATTACCTTATTATGGTACTTAAGAAATTAGGCACTCTAGTTTACATGTATTAAGAGAATTCATGTTCGACTTATGGGAATTTTATTTGTTTGTTTCACGTATATGAGAAAACAAAACACATATCACTAGAATTAGTGAAGAGCCCGAATGTTAGCGTTATTCAGTGCAGAGCCGTAAGTGCCCAATAGTTAAGCAGAACATCGATGTCCGGCACTTATACTCTTTATATGACTGATCATTCTTTGAATCATTGTACATCGTAGACAATCTGAAATAGGAGTAACATGTTCATATGCATTTAATTGACGCACCTAGATGGCGCAGTGGTTTTGTACCTAAGAAGCATTCGGGAGAAGCGAATTCAGAATATCCGCCCGACTTTCGACACTTAATTTTTCAGCAGTTTCTCTAACTGTATAGCCAACAGCCTTACCGCAGTGGTAACAGTCAGATCACCGAACTTGGGCGCTGTCGGGCCTGGCTAATACTCGGATGAGTCGCCGTCTGGCTCTACCGAGTGCTGTTGGCCAGCGAGGTGCACTCAACCCTTGTGAGGCCAACTCAAGGACTACTCGACTGAGAAACAGCGGCACCGGTCAGTAAATCTGACAACGGCCGGCACAGCGGTGTGCTGACCACATCCCTCTCCGTATCCGCATCCGCATCCGGGTACGCCTGAGGCCTGAGGATGACACGGCGGCCGTTGGTACCGTTGGTCCTTAAAGTCCTGTGCGGACGGTGTTTGTTTGTTTTCCCCTAACTGTATGAAGGCAAATATCGAGATGCTTAGACACCGTGATTTTGCGTCCCTATCCTTGACCCCACCCTCCGTCTCCAGTAACGTCGTAGTCGCTGGCACACTACTTTCCAATCTTTCTACCGCCATTCTTCAAACTAAAATATTATCAGGAAACGGTGTTAGAGTACTTGCTTAATCGTTAAAAGTCTTTATCGTAAGGTTGGTACTAAGTCGTAACATTTTAAATATCATCATTAGTTGCTACATACTATTTTAGAACGTCTTGCTTAGATTTTCTACTAGTCAGCCAAATTTACATGACACAGTGCCACCATATGTTAGTTAAACATGATGCTCTCCTGCCACCTTTGTACATCTCGAAACAATTGACTGTACACTGAGGTGACAAACGTCAAAAAATGGTTCAAATGGCTCTGAGCACTATGGGACTTAACTGCTGTGGTCATCAGTCCCCTAGAACTTAGAACTACTTAAACCTAACTAACCTAAGGACATCACACACATCCATGCCCGAGGCAGGATTCGAACCTGCGACCGTAGCGGTCGCGCGGTTCCAGACTGTAGCGCCTAGAACCGCTCGGCCACTTCGGCCGGCTTCAAACGTCATGAAATTACGATATGCCCATATACATCGCGTGCACAAGGTATAAAATGGCAGTGCTTTGGCGGAGCCGGCATTTTTACTCACGAGAACAGGTGTCCGATGTGATTATGGCCGCACCACATGAATTAACACACTCTGAATGCGGAGTGGTAGTTTGATCTAAACGCATGGCACATTCCATTTCGGAAATAATTAGGAAATTCAATATTTCCAGATACGCACTGTCAAGAAGGCGCAGAGAATACCAAATTTCAGGCTGTATCTCTCAGCACTGAAAACGCAGTGTCCGACGGCCTTCACTTAAAGACAGAGAGCAGCGGCGTTTGCGTAGGGTTGTCAGTCGTAACAGACAAACAATGCGTGAAATAACCGCTGAAACTATGTGGGACGTACAATGAACTTATCCCTTAGGACAGTGCGGCTAAATTTCGCGTTAATGGCAGCAGACGATCGACGCGAGTGCCTCGCTAACAGCTCGACATCGCCTGCAGCTCCTCTCCTGGGCTCGTGACCGTATCGATCGGACCGTAGACGACCGGAAAATCGTGGTTTGGTCAGACGAGTCCCGATTTCAGTTGGTAAGAGCTGCTGGTAAGGTTCGAATGTCACGAAGACGCCACGCAGCCACGGACACTAGATATGAACGAGGCACTGTGCAAGCTCGTAGTGGCTCGATAGCGGTGTGGGCTCTGTTTACACGGAATGGACTAGGTCGTCTGGTCCAGTCGGCTACTTGGAGACAATTTGCAGCCATTCGTGTACTTCATGTTCCCAAACAAAGATGGAATTTTTGTGGACAACAATGCGCCATGTCACTGGGCCACAATTGTTCACGGTTGGTTTGAAGAACATTCTGGACGGTTCGGGCGAGCGATTTGGCCACCTAGATCGGCCGACACGAATCGAAACGTACATTTATGGACATAATTGAGCGATCACTTCGTTCACAAAATCCTGTACCGGCAAGAAATTCGCAATTATTGGCGTCTATGAAGGCAACATGACTCATGGACTTGGAGCGGCTTGTTGAGTCCCTGCCACGTGGAGCTGCTGGACTACGCCGGCAAAAGGAGGTCCGAGTCGATAGTGGGAGGCATGCCACCACTTTTCTCACCTTACTGTATTTTGCTTTTAAACGTTACAAGACTGCAGAGTGTCGATAAATGATTCAGGGACAGGCAGTTGCTCTCGAACGCAAATAAGTGTAACATATTGCGCATACATGGGAGGATAAATCAACTGCTGTACAATTGCACTATTGGTGATAAGTAGCTGGAAACAGTAGCTATCAGAAAATATCGAGGAGTAATCATCCGGAGTGACCTTAAGTATATATATGTCGTGTGAAGAGGGCCTCCCGTCGGGTAGACCGCTCGCCTGGTGCAAGTCTTTCGATTGGACGCCACTTCGGCGACTTGCGCGTCGATGGGGATGAAATGATGATGATTAGGTCAACACCCAGTCCCTGAGCGGAATCGAACCCGCGCTCTTAGGATTGACAGTCTGTCGCTCTGACCACTCAGCTACCGGGGGCGGACAGTGACCTTAAGTCGAATGACTACATAAACAAAAAGCGGGAAAACCGGATGATAGACTGAGATTCGTAGGAAGACTCTTAGTTTAATTCATCTACGAAATAAGTGGCTTACAAAACACTTGTTCGTCCGGTTCTTGAGTACTGCTCAGCAGTCTGTGTCCCTCACCAGGTTGCACGGAGAGAAGAGACAGACAACATCCGACGAAGAGCGGCTTCGTCACGGGATCGTTTAGTCGGTGCAAGACCGTTACGGAGCTGCTCAACAAACTCAATGGCAGATACTACAAGAAAGGCGTTGTCCATCACGGATGGGTTTACTATTTACATTTCGAGAGAGTACGTTCAGATTATAACAACATATTACACTACTGCCAATTAAAATTGCTACACCACGAAGATGACGTGCTGCAGACGCGAAATTTAACCGACAGGAAGAAGATGCTGTGATATGCAAGTGATTAGATTTTCAGAGCATTCACACGAGGTTGGCGCCGGTGGCGACACCTACAACGTGCTGACATGAGGAAAGTTTCCAACCGATTTCTCATACACAAACAGCAGTTGACCGGCGTTGCCTGGTGAAACGTTGTTGTGATGCCTCGTGTAACGAGCAGAAATCCGTACCATAACGTTTCCGACTTTGATAAAGGTCGGATTGTAGCCTATCGCGATTGCGGTTTATCGTATCGCGACATTGCTGCTCGCATTGGTCGAGATCCAATGACTGTTAGCAGAATACGGAATCGGTGGATTCAGGAAGGTAATACGGAACGCCGTGCTGGATCCCAAAGGCTTCGTATCACTAGCAGTCGAGATGACAAGCATCTTATCCGCATGGCTGTAACGGATCGTGCAGCCACGTCTCGATCCCTGAGTCAACAGATGGGGACGTTTGAAAGACTGCAATCATCTGTACGAACAGTTCGACGACGTTTGCAGCAGTATGGACTATCAGCTCGGAGACCATGGCTGCGGTTACCCTTGACGCTGCATCACAGACAGGAGCGCCTGCGATGGTGTATGCAGTGACGAACCTGGGTGCATGAATGGCAAAATGTCATTTTTCCGGATGAATCCAGGTTCTGTTTACAGCATCGTGATGGTCGCATCCGTGTTTGGCGACATCGAGGTGAACGCACATTGGAAGTGTGTATTCGTCATCGCCATACTGGCATATCACCCGGCGTGATGGTATAGGGTGCCATTGGTTACACGTCTCGGTCACCTCTTGTTCGCATTGACGGCACTTTGAACGGTGGACGTTACATTTCAGATGTGTTACGACCCGTGCCTCCAGCCTTCATTCGATCCCTGTGAAACCCTACATTTCAGCAGGATAACGCACGACCGCATGTTGCAGGTCCTGTACGGGCCTTTCTGGATACAGAAAATGTTCGACTGCTGCCCTGGCCACCACATTCTCCAGATCTCTCACCAATTGAAAACGTCTGGTCAATGGTGGCCGAGCAACTGGCTCGTCACAATACGCCAGTCACTACTCTTGATGAACGTTGGTATCGTGTTGAAACTGCATGGGCAGCTGTACCTGTACATGCCATCCAAGCTCTGTTTTACTCAATGCCCAGGCGTATCAAAGCCGTTATTACGGCCAGAGGTGGTTGTTGTGGGTACTGATTTCTCACGATCTATGCACCCAAATTGCGTGAAAATGTGATCACATGTAAGTTCTAGTATATTTTTCCAATGAATACCAGTTGATCATTTGCATTTCTTCTTGGTGTAGCAATTTTAATGGCCAGTAGTGTATTTCCTCCCACACAAGTCTCCCGAGATGAACGCAGCATGAAAATTCGAGAAATTGGAACTAATATGAAGGTATACCGACAGGGTGATAAGATAGTGGTATCAGAATTACCGTGGATTAGGGATGATAGATATAGATGTAGATGTACACTAATCACTCTCACCAGTCGCGCTTTCAGCTCACTATGGCTGACACCATTTAGCTCTGTCAAAGAACTTCCTCCTTGGAAGACCATTTTGGCCTACGAGATTTCCCGAAAGCATAGACGCCTCTCTTGCGGGACGGTGGCTCAGTGGATAAATGCCAGACTTCAGATCCAAAGGTTCAATTCACTAATAACAATCGCTGCTAACGGTTTATCTCGTAGTTATCACAAATATACACCTCTTGGGAAGAATTTTGTGCCGCAAAAATGGTAAGATACACTGGAACTGGAATTCTTGTAAATACTGGAGTTTGCCCAGTAACTGTCTGGGCTATAGGTCAAAATAATTGGATGGGTGAATAATTTCTAGATGCGAGTCACCCAAGGGGAGACCACCGCATGTAGAAACGTGCTTAATTAGGCACTGTGGCGTTCAAAACAGTACTAAGGTTGATGGCTGTTTTACCAATCATTATACGTTTGCTGTCAAAAGACACACCACACTACAGCTTCGGCACATTGTTGAGCATCAGCAGCCGTAAAAATCTTAATCATTGATAAAGTCCAGATTAAGAAGAATCTAAAGGATACATTCGAGACCTACTCTCTCTACTCCGTTGACGACTTTATTAATAGAACTAACGAATATACACTAAGGTGACAAAAGTCGTGGGCTAACTACTAATATCGTGTCGGACCTCCTTTTGCCCGTCGTAGTGCAGCAGCGGACGCAACAAGTCGTTGCAAGTCTCCTGCAGAAATACTCAGCCACGCTGCCTCTATTGCCGCAGATAATTGCCAAAGTGTTGCCGCTGCAGGATTCTCTCGATTATGTCCCATAAATGTTAGATCGGATTCACGTCGGGTTGTCCAGTTGGCCGAATAATTCGGTCGAACTGTCTAGAACGTTCTTCAAACTAGTAGCAACCAATTGTGTCCCGGTGATATGCTTGGGAACATGAAGTCTATGAATGGCTGCAAATGGCCTCCAAGTAGCCGAACATAATGATTTCCAGTCAATGACAGGTTTAGTTGGACCAGAGGACGCAGTCCATTCCACGTAATACAGGCCATGCATGTAGGCAGTCACCACTAGCTTGCACAGTGTTTTGTTGACAACTTGGGTCCGTGCCTTCGAGACATCGGTACTCATCTGACCAGACCACGAATCTCTAATCGTGTAGGGTCCAACCAATATAATCACGAGCCCAGGATAGGCAATGCAGGCGATGACGTGCTGTCAGCAGGGCACTCACGTCCATCGTCTGCTGCCACAGTCCATTAACGCCAAATTTCGAAGCACTGTCCTATCGGATACGTTTGTCGTACGTCCCACTTGATTTCTGCAGTTATTTCACGCAATATTGCTTGTCTGTTGGCACTGAGAACTCTACGCAAATGCCGCTGCTGTCGGTCGTTAAGTGAAGGCCATCGGCCACTGCGTCGTCTGTGGTGAGAGGTAAAGCCTCAAATTTGGTATTATCGGCACACTCTTGGCACTTTGGATCTTGGAATATGGAATTCGGTAACGATTTCTGAAATGGAATATCGCACGTGTCGAGCTCCAACTACCATTCCAGTTACAAACCTGTTAAGTCCCGGCGCGTCACCACAATCACGTTGGAAGCCTTTCCGCACGAATCACCTGAGTACAAATGACAGCTCCGCCAATGCACTGCCCTTTCATACACGATATTATCACCATCTGCATATGTGCGTATCCCTATCCCACGGCCTTCGTCACGTCATTGTACGAGTGTATATTATTAATAATAATAGACAAATGAGTCTTCGTAAAATACGACTCCTCCACATCTCCAGCGCAGTGATGTTATCAATGTAAATAAGTGTAGTAAACTAATTTTGGTGATGATACGTGGCTACAATAGCCTAAGAATTATCATATACACTTTAATATATTGAATATTTACAAGTTTTGCGACAAGGTTGTTACTACACCTTCAATAAAAATAAGTTTAAAATTTCTATTTCTTTCCTCATCCGTGAAGACTATTTCAGCTAGGCTTTGTGGAAAGCACATTAACATATCTGTTTTTATTTCCTAAACTCGTGTTTTATGAATTCTTTTTTTATGACCTATTCTACAGGATCTCTTCTCAATGGATCTGTGGAAAAATGTGTATCTAATAAACTAATGCAATTCCACCCCCGACTTACGCTGTTAAGCAATGTAAGAGTGGTACTTTCAACTAATTGTTTCCCCCGGCCCGATTAATATTGTGGCCGTTGGAGCAGGAGCTCCCGGTCATAATGGACAAAGATCTTAAACGAATTCATCTCCGCTTTTATTAAAGGAACGGTTCGGCTTTCTTGTCACACATTAAAGAAATATACAGGGTGGGCAACGTAAAACTAGCTTTAAAAACATTTACAAGACGGACTCGGAATTGACTTTTGTTAAGGAACAGGAGAACTGTCCATCACAGAAAATGCCGGAAATTCTGAACCCGATGCACCACCCAGTGTCTTCCAAATGTCTGCGCACATCCATCTCCCGCAGTCTCTGTCCTGCGTACTTTACTGTGTTACTACGTCTGAGTGAGTGAGAGGAGTAGGCACGTTTAGTGACAAGGTAAATGCAATTCAAAATGGCACGATAACACAGTAGGTGTTCATTGCCATGAGTTATGCGAAGCCCAATTCCTGGAAAACGAGTGCAGAACTGATTCCGCAAGAGTTTAAGGCTGGACGTGTTTTGGCAGAACCCCCAGTGAAATCTGCAACGCAAAACATAGTGGCGAAACGGACTCTGTAGCAAATAAAAGACATAAATACTTGAAAGAGGTTGGAATACCATGCAACGCTATTCAAGTGAAGGAAAGCGTGGAACAAAGTCCGACGGAATCTCAAAGCCATTTATCTGTGCAAATGGGAGTTAACAGATTGTCGTGTCGAAACATTTGTAGAGTTCCTCCGGTGGTTTGTGAGTGAAGTGGAATCAGGCAGGATTTTTGAATCCTCAGCTTTTCATTTATTCAAATGAGACTTGGTTCAGCCTGTCAGGGTATGTGAACTCACAGAACATGAACAATTATGCATAAGAAAATCTCATCAGTACTTTGAAGAGTCGTAGTGTAATTTCACGATTGGTGTTTGGTGCGCAGTGTCTAGTGCCCGTATCGTAACACGAGGTGACTTTTACCTCAAATAATTCTCATAGACTCCAGCACCAGGGCAGTTGCTGCTATCCCTCACGCAGAGCTGCTACAGTTGTACACTGTGCAACAGAATTAAAGCATCACTTTTTCGAAACCCCGTAATTTCCAACGACTGCGACGCATAAGTTTGAAATTTAGCTCAAAGGTGCCTACAACGTTCCTCTGCAATGGTGCAAATTCATGTCCCCTGCGTCGCCACTCTTGCGCTCCACGACGCTTATAACTACGAGGTGTCGACACATGCGAAAAAAAGGCCGCACTTCACGTGTATTGGAAGCTAGCTTAATGACGTCACATTGGCAACAAGTTTATGCCCAAAGCCACCGTGGAGGTGTCACAGGACTGGAAGGTCGGCACCTCCCGTCTTACCCAAATTTCACTCCTTGTCTTGACGCCTCATGCATGCACGTCCGAACGAACATTTCATCATACTCCTGAAAAATCAGGCACTTTATTATCATATCTATCCGCTGACACCGGGCAAGCGACTTTCAATTAAAACGTCACCCACTATGGGAATATACACTCGTGTTCGGAAAAAACAGAACAATTTGAATGACAAGAGATAGAACTTTCGTATTCACAGGACATGTACATTATTGTGTTCTGCAGAAATGATTAGCATTTCAGCCTGGTCGGTTCAGCATGTTCCCTGTTGCCTAGTAGGCACAGGATCCACCGTGGGCCCTGACAACCTGTTCCATGCGTGATGCCATCGACGCGAGCGCCGATGGCGTCCTGTGGTATAGCCGTCCGTGCTGCATCCATCTGGTTCCAAACTTCATCTGTGCTGGTTGGCACTGGGTCACAGCACTGCGCCCGTCGTTTCACCATATCACACACATTTTCGATTGGCGCCAAATCTTGAGATCTGATATCCTGTGACACCAAGAAGACACGTGTTCGTGTAGCAACGTGTGGTCGTGCATTGTCTTGATGAAAAATGGCGTCTGGGGTGTTGTGCAGAAAGAGTGTGGCTATTGGTCGCAAGAAGTCATTCGAGTAGGTCACACTGCTCACAGGGCCCTGGACGCGCACCAACTGTGGTTTGTGGTTGTACTCAATAGCACCCTACACAATAAAGCACGGAGTTGGCGCTGTAGGTCTTGTGCGAATGCAGTCACTGTGACGTCGCTCCCCCAGTCTGTGGCGAATCAAAATGCGGCCGTCATTTTCAAACAAACAAAACCCGGTTTCGTCCGAAAACGCTATCTGATGCCATTCTTGTCCCCAGTGACGTCGTTCAACACACCATTGCCGTCTAGCATGTTTCTGCACATTCTTCAAAGGTAGGCGGAGAAGTGGACGACGCGCACGTAACCCAGCCGTAATAAACGCCGACGGACAGTCACCCTTGGTAGTGTACAATGTGTTACACTGTTCCCCTACTGCACCAGAGCCGAGGAGGACGCTGATGTGTCCTGAAATGCCATTCGGATGAGGGGGCGATCTTCTCGGTGGGGGTGGTGTCGATGGTGCGGCCTGATCCATCTCGTCGTCTTCTATGGCCTTCCGTGAACCATACCGTTGCACTGCAGAAGCAATTCGTCCCACACGATCAGCAATTTCCCGGATGCATGCATCACATTCTCTCATGCCATTAATGCGCCCTCTTTGAAACTCACTGATTTGACGGTACGGTTCGCGTATCCGTCTACGTGGCATCCTGGACATCTGCTCAAGTCACACTGGTCCATTACCTTCAGTTTATAGCGACAACGAGGGCCGCAGGTACATTTTACTCGTGGGTGGTTTTTATCGACGTTGACCTTGAATCCGCCGGCCGTCATGGTTCAAATGCTAATCATTTCTGCAGAACATACTAATGCACATGTACTGTGAATATGAACGTCCTATACATAGTCGTTCAAGGTGTTCTGTTTTTTTCTGAGCACGAGTGTACATAATGGATGCACGTATCCAAGTTGCAGATACATGGTTGACGACATATTGGAGTGTGAGTCCGGCCGTGAAGTACCTAGGATGTCAAATACGTCCCAGTGCCAGTATCCATGATATAAAACACCACTTTCAAAGGTTATGGGACGAGTATACAACGGCTTTATAACATCCTCCACAGTCGAATCAGCACATGCATCGGTGCCAGAGGAGGTGCCAAGCTCGTCGATTTTGTAGTCACTGAAGAAACAGAAGCCCCTCAACCGGTGGAGTTTCACTTCATTTCCTCCTTCCCTTCTAGATGCTTCGCTTTACAGTTGTGCAGTGTACGACGCTGTTCGTAAATTAACCTCTGATTCGCTATTCAACCAACTTAGACAGAGGCGTTACGTTACCACTAGTTTTATGCACAGTGGGTACCAAAAGATCTAATCGACGTTCACAAAACGGAAAGAATGGATTCAGCCGTGACATTCCTTCAGTGTCACAGTGAGAAGGGGTGGAATTTATGACCGGAACCGTGACTGTGGAAGAGAAATGGATGCAGTACGTGAACAGTCCAAATAGTAGATGCACACTTGTTGTTCCAATAATCGCAAATAATTAAACAAGAAAATAGATAAAACAGTTCCATGTACTATTTGTATTAATATGTCGACACTACTTCCCCACATATTCACGCTCTAAATTAAAACATTTGCAGTGCCGTGACATCAGCTTCTTTATGCCCTCACCAGAGAGTAGTGCTGCCTGGTTTGAGGCAGTTGTTGGCAGTATCTTTCAGTACATCGTCGGTCCTGAGAACCCACCCATATCTTCATCCTTCATCTTGAGAAAGAGATGGAAGTCACTATGTGCCAAGTCAGTACTATTAGGGAATGTGTTGAAAATTCTCTCAGCCAAAAAGTCAACCCGCGCAGTTTGTTTTTGATTGGCCCTCGGAGTTTTGTAAGAGCGTCACGTGAACTTGTGATGTCATCGTAAGGGCCAGTCTCATGAAATCTGTTGTCAAAATTATTTTACGCTTCCAAAAAACTGTGGCTTGACATCGTCTGCTTGAATTTTTTTGTATTATTTGTAGAATGAGTGTAGATCCACTATTTGTGTGGTTGAATTCCGCACCAAGTCGGTTTAAAGGAACAAGTCGAAGCAATTCAGAGGCGGGCTGCTAGATCTGTTACCGGTAGATTCGAACAACACGTAAGTATTACAGAGACGCTTCGGGAACTCAAATAGGAATCCCTGGAAGGAAGGCGACGTTCTTTTCGAGAAACACTACCGAGAAAATTTAGAGAACCAGTATTTGATGCTGACTGCAGAACGACCCTACTGTTGGCTGTTGCGAACATACATTTCGCGTAACCATCACAAAGATAGGATGCGAGAAATTAGTGCTCATACGGAGGCATACAGACAATCGTTTTTCCCTCGCTCTGTTTGCGAGTGGAACAGGAAAGGAAACGAGTAGTAGTGGCACAGACTATCCTCCGCCATGCGTCGTACGATGGCTTGCGGAGTATGTATGTTGAGAGTTCACGTGCGGCACCCATGTCTCGTCTCCAGTCAAGATTCTGTTCAGAACTTCCTCCCCTTCCCAAAGTGACAATGAAGTAATGTCAAGGCCGAACTCTTTCTTTCACTTTTGTGAAAGTCGGTTAGACGTTTTGGTACCCAACTTGCACAAAAGTTGTAGTAAGCTGACGCGTCTGTGACAATGTGTAAGAGGGATTGTCCTTGAAATCTGAGACACATAGTCCATCCAGTAAGTTCGGAAATTGTGAACTGACGTCTTCCTCGAGTACTTTCATCATGCACATTTCTGCGTCCAGCCTTTAATTTTCTATGCTACTCCCTCACAACAAAGTCACTGTCAACCTCATACGCAGATACACCACACAATAGACGGCAGCTTGCCGTGAGCGAATGACAGAACATACCTCGCAACTGGCGGGAGATGCGCTACAACCCTCCATTTCAGTTGTTGCTGCTTACAGAACGGCGAACACAGGAGAAAGCTGACTGACGCTACTTGGCCTACAAAGTCTCCTTTTCCAACCATGCAAGCGCCACGTGGGCTCGAATCAATTCAGAGACGCGATGCTAGATTCGTTAGCGGTCAGTTCGATCAGTACGAGTGTGTTACGGAAAGGCTACGTGTGACCTTGGATGGGAGTGTTGGACGGTAGAAGACGATCTTTCTGCGAAACGCTGTTGAGGAAGTTTAGAGAAGAAGCATTTTCGAAAGACTTCAGAACGATTCTGCTGCCTCCAGAGATTCCCGTGAGAACCGTAAGGACGAAATACGGGAGATGGGGACTCGCACAGAGGCATACAGAATGTGCACCGTCAGCATACTCGCTCACAATGAGAGGACATCTTTGAGGATCGTCCAATTAAAAGATTTTTTTTTCATAGATAAGAAGGAAGCTTATACCTTCTACGCCTCTATGGATTACAGATGGGCGCGCCCAGTGTGGCTTGAAACGCCGCCAGTCACATCTACATCTGCTCCTTCAGTCTGCAGTTCACATTTAAGTGTCTGACAGAAAATTCTTCAAACCACTTTCAGACTATTTCTATAATGCTCTACTCTCTAACAGCGTATGGGAAAAACGAACACTTAAATCTTCCTGTACGAGTTCTGATTTCACGTATTTCGTCCTTACGGTTCTCACGAGAATCTCTGGAGGCAGCAGAATCGTTCTGAAGTCTTTCGAAAATGCTTCTTCTCTAAACTTCCTCAACAGCGTTTCGCAGAAAGATCGTCTTCTACCGTCCAACACTCCCATCCAAGGTCACACGTAGCCTTTCCGTAACACATTTTCTCATTGAGAGGAAAAAATTGGTGACTGAAATTTCGTGAAAAGATCTCACCGCAACGCAAAACGCTTTAGTATTAACGACTGCCACCCCAACTCGTTTATCATACCCGTGACGCTTTCTCCTCTATTTCGCGAAAATACAACACAAGCTGCCCTTCTTTGGACTTTTTCGATGTCCTCCCCCAGCCTTTCTGGTAAGGATCCCACACCGCACAGCAATACTCTAGCAGTGGACGAACAATCGTAGTGTAGGCAGTGTCTTTAGTGGACCTGTTGCAACTTCCAAGTGTTCTGACAACAAAACGCAGTCTTGGATTTGCCTTCCCCATAACATCATCTACGTGATTGTTCAAACTTAAGTTGTTCATAATTGCAATTCGTAGGTGTTTAGTTGAACTGACGTCCTTTAAATTTGTGTGATTTGTCGTGTAACCGAAATTTAATGCATTTCTTTTCCTTCTCTTGAGGATGACCTCTCACTTTTGTTTATTCAGAGACAATTGCCACTTTTCATACCATTCAGATATCGTGTCTGAGTCGTTTTGCAATTGGTTTTGATCTCCTGATGACTTTACTAGACGGTATATAACAGCATCATCTGCAATAAATCTAAGAGGACTGCTTAGATTGTCTCCTAAAACGTTTATATACGAGAGGGTCTACAACACTTCTATTTTACTCGATGGTGATGCTTCTGACAGGAAATCACGAATCCAGTCGCACCACGATACTCCATAGGCATGCAATTTAATTAGAAGTTTCTTGTGAGGAACGGTGTCAAAAGTCTTAGAGCAATCTAGTAATATGGTATCAGTTTGAGATCCCCTGTCGATAACACTCATTACTGCATGTGATAAAGAGCTAGTTGTGATGCACAACAACAATATTTTCTGAATCCGTGCTGACTGTTTGTCAATAGACCATTCTTTTCGAGATAATTCATAATATTCGAACACAGTACACATTCTAAAATCTTTCTACAAATTGACGTCCCTGATATGGGTCTGTAATTCAGCTAATTACTCCTATTCTTTTCTTGAGTATTGGTATGACCTGTACAACTTTAGAGTCTTTTGGTACGGATCTTTTGTCGAGCTTGTAGTTATATGCGATTGCTAAGTATGGGGCTATTATATCGACATACTCTGAAAGGAACCTAACTGGCATGTTATCTGGGCCAGTAGATTTCCTTTATTAAGTGCTTAAGTAGTTTCGGTACATCGAGGATATCTACTTCTAAGTTACTCATGTTGGCAGTTGTTCTTGATCGCATTCTGGAATATTTACTGCATCTTCTTTGGTGAACGAATTTCGGAAAACTGTGTTTAATAAAACTCCGCTTTAGTGGTGCCGTCGTCGGTAATATTACCATTGGTATCGCGTAGTGAAGGTATTGATTTTGTCATGCTACTGGTGTACTTTACATACGAACAGAATCTCTTTCAATGTTGTGATAGATTTCGAGACAGAGTTTCGTTGTGGAAGCTATTAGAAGCAGTTCCATTCTAAGTTTCGAGCTTCGGCAAAACATCGCCATCCTTGGAGATTTTGTGTTGTTTTGAATTTTGTATGCTTTTTCCGTTGTTTCTGCAACACTGTTCTGACATAGGCCATGAGGATAAAATCAGAGAGATTAGAGCCCACACAGAGGCATACCGACAATCTTTCTTTCCACAAACAATACGAGACTGGAATAGAAGGGAGAACCGATGAGGTGCTCAAGGTACCCTCCGCCACACACCGTCAGGTGTCTTGTGGAGTATGGATGTAGATGTAGATGTAGAAATCATGTGTGTCCCATTTCGGGACTTGTGTGGACGTCATTGGTCTGGGTCGATGGGTGGTATCGAAGGCTCTAGTTTATCCAAAGGCGCTATTTCGCATAATTTTCTTTGGGCTTGCCTGATACACCTGTTGCTCGACTCAAGTTGAAATTCGACTCTTTTCCCAGCATCATTGGTCCATACTGCATGAGCACGGTACCACCGTACTGTTCTAAAGCGTTCTAATGAATGTCAGACGTTTCGAGATCGTGATATGGCGGATTAAGTTCAGGACATGTAGATAACAGTAGATTATGATTGTAGGAACGGAATATTAGAGATATTAAACGAGTCCTGACGTCGTTTGTGTCGTATTAGCTTTATGGTCCTCCCATACAATTTTTTTAATGTTGGAAGAGTCAGATCATTGAACTTCAGTTTTTTTCATTATGTATAATGTGGTACAATCGCTGAGATGAAGCTGGAAATTATATGTACACCACCATGGCGTCTGCTCTGTACTGCTGTGTACAGCCGGAGTGTTCATCACGAATGTCGCCTGCACCTTCTCGCTACATAAGTTACTGGGTCCCCACAACGAACTTGTTTTCTCTTTGTAGGGAAGCAGCCTACTCACGCCTTATAAAATTCACATCAGTCTTTCCATTGTGTGCCAGCCAGTCCGCTGTAACTAGCTCTGACACCATTAATGTTGTGGAATGCTTTAAAAATCAATTAAATAACCTGAAACATTTCTAGCATGTCAGGAGTAATACTAAATCAATATGTGTTGAATATCAGTTCAATAACTTTAACCATTTTCGAAATTTGGATGTTTTTCTGTAAAAATCACTGGCACAACAGAAAAGATCTAGAAACTTAAAAATTTATATTTAGATTCCTTTTGCATAATAATTTAGTAGAAACAGTATTCTGGATTTCACAAATTAAAATTTTAGTTGAAATTCATGATTTTCTGGTTTTTGTCTTAGAAATTAAGGAAGCAAGATAGATTAAGTAGGCGAATAAATAAAGCTAGGATGTTTGAATTTAAGTAGAAGGGAGATCCGCTATAATCATAAAAATGTGAGAAGTTTCAACAGAATAACTGTAAAACTGTAGCTATAACGTATCTCCAAAGAGCAAGTTCAGAGCTCGTCTACTGCGTGTAGTGTAATTAAATTAATTCTCTTGCCCAACATATATGACTTAGCCACATCAGACTTTTATTATGATTACTTACTTGTGTGCTGATTGCACAATTAAATTGGAAGCTTCATCGGCCATCAGCAAAGGAAGCAATGATTTATTCGATAACTTAAAGTGGTACATTACTAGCCCAGCGGCTAGTCGGGAAAGCAGATTTGATCAGGCGTTCCCTTAGCCGTCCGCACCACGGCATTATGTGTAAGAACGCTGCACGGAAAAGGAAGGCCCCAGTTCTCTCCAGACACTGATTAGCGCACCACCTGTGCCGGGAGTCGCGTCGCGTCAGTATCGTTGCTATAAACAGCCTCGGATGCAGTACTAAGTTACTCGGGATACGCGTAACCATGAAATCGTTTTCGAGTGAAGTGTTAATTTTGGGATGACGTTAATGATCTATCTTTAGTTTGCGTATGTCGTATTTTCACGTGCCGCCGCAGGACAGACATTCTACCATTATTAGTGTGGCGTTTGATGTACATTATCATCAAATTATGGCGAGCATTCACTTAAACATTTAATTTGAACAGTTATAGTGGCATCAGCGCATTATACTCTGAACTGCTCTGGTAGTTGGATTGTGTGGATTGTTTTTGGTCTGTGACTTTTAGAATATAGTGAACATTTTAGAGAGAATGGTTTTTGATTATGAATCCCAGACAATCTCCTAATTCCTCAGAGCTATAAGCTGTAGCTATAAATGTATTTCTCAGATGAAGTGGGCACTAGGAATTCTAATTACAGGCTTCACGTTTTGCTAATCACTTTCTGGTTGCCAATATTGTAGTTAGAGAGCCAGTGTTGAGAGCGGCAAACAGCATAAATACAAAACATTTATTCTATGAAGCCACCCGCCGCCCCACATCTTGGACTGTGCTTTGGCTATTTTCTTGTTACTCTGGTACTGACACTTGTACTTCAGGCTGAATGCTGAAGATTAGATGGGTAGATCGGTTGACTAATGAAAAGGTACTGCATCGAAATGAGGAGAAAAGAAATTTGTGGCACATCTTGACTACAAGAAGCTATTGGTCCACAGGGCACATTCTAAGGCATTGAGGTCACTTTGGTAATTACGGGAAGTGTGGGCGTAAGAACCTTGGAGGAAGATCAATGCCTAATCACAGTAATAGGGTTCAAATGGATGTAGGCCTCAGTAGTTGTGCAGAGATGAAGCGTCTTGCATAGAACACATTAGTCAACAAAGCTTCATCACATTAGCCGTCGGACTGAAGACCACACCAACAACACTACCAGCTTGAAACGTACGTAAATCACATTGTCTTGAGCCTACGAAGTCTGTACTGCTCTAAAGTTACTATTTTTTATTTCTGTATCCGTTTCTCTGGAGCTTCACTGTACAATTGTGATAGACTGGTGTTGGTATAAACACTAAACATGACATCTATCTGTATTTCATATTTTATTTCACAAAAAATCTTTACACAGATGTAAAACATTTTCTATGATTGTGTCAAAGAAAATATATTAAGTGTATAATTAAAAAATCTGTCTCCATCTCCATGACAAAATGCCACTGTTTTCAAAGATGCCATTTTGTATACGCCGTGTCCGCTCTCATCCCTCGAACAACGCTGCCCTTGATACCCCTAACAGGTAGGTAATTTTGCTCCAAATAGTCGTGCTATAACAATCTCCTTCCTTTGTCAGAGAGTGTTCTTCTTCGTCCCAGTTTCGTCAGGCCACAGGAGCAATTTCATACAGCGCAATGCACATTAAGGAACCTATACTTAATAATTGTGGTCGGTTTTACCATCATAGAAAGGTAGTACGTTTCTGAACGTAGGATTTCCATTATTTTGATAATCATTTGCAGAACTCACGGAATTATGTGTGAAATCTCGAACGGGATAGAAGTGCAGAAGTGCTGAATTAAATATGATACTGGTCAAAAACAGTGTAACTATAAACTGCCGCACACTAAATATGACTAATACACATTCACAAAATCAGACTAATACAGGAAGTTATCATTCATCTGAAGCAGGAACAGGTCAGTTAGTTACTCCCTAAGACAAAAAAATGAATAAATAACCACACACTACGAAGGAGTTATGCAACATGGTCACAAATTGATATCCACACAGGTATCGATAGAAAACGCAAAACTCTAAACTTTGGCGGCCGACGGATGAATGTGTACCACTACAGTACAACTGCAACGCGCAGCTGCCAAGGGTTGTAAACAGAAGACATATCAATACCAGGCCATAAAGAAACTGCGAATTTAATTCCGCGTACTCAGCTGGACAGTAACTACGCCTCGCAGACAGGCGCACGAACAATATGCGCAGATGTCACCATTTGAAACGGGATGTATATTTGACCTCAAAGAAGCCTTTTGGAGTAATCGGCGAATCGCTCGACATTTCCATAGAAGCTATGCCACTATTCGACGATGTTGACAGGAATGGGAGAACCGTGGCAGAATACAGCCTCAAGAAGGAGGTGGTCGACCTAGAGGGAAAACTGAACGTGAGGACCGAACCGAACAGTCTCCAGAGAGGTACTCAGAGCCCCGGATTCACCACTGTTATTGATCCGACGTGCAACCGCTGCTTCAGTGACTACAAGGACCATTAACAGGTGGCTTACAAAAAGGAAGCTGAAATTATGGCGCCCCTTGAGCCAACTACCATCAATCTCTGTACGCCAGTAAGCACATTTGGTGTGGTGTCGGGCACACGCGTCCTGGAATCTCACTGTAGGTGAATTGTCATCAGTTATGAGTCTCGCTTCGAACAGGGTCCCGAAGACGTGTCTGGAGACGCCCTGGACACCAACCTGGCTGCTGCCCACCATACGGCCCCACTAACAGGAATGATGGTCTCGGGTGCCATTTCTTTGATTGCAGGACCCCTTTGGTTATCATCCGCGGCAGCCTTACAGTGCAGCGGTCGGCCGACGATATTGTACGCCCCTTGCTGTTGCCCTTGACGGCAAGCCATCCTGGCCTTATAATTCAACAAGGTAATGTCCGCCCGCAGACGGCGAGAGTTTCTATTGCTTGTTTTCATGCTTGCCAAACCCCATCTTGGTCAGGAATGGCGCCGGATCTTCCCCAGTGCAGGGCCCTCCCACAGCCGATCTAACGCGCCAATTGCATAGAATTTGGTACGATATCCCTCAGGAGGACATCCAACAACTGTATCTCGTAGGAAACATTTTCACTGGGGGGATGCAATGCGGAGAATGTTGGGAGAACAGAAGAGGCTCACTCCTGGAACTGCAGAGTATGCAGTAGGAACATTTTGATTGAGGAACAGGAAAGGAAAATTTGTGCCCTTCAGGCACAGTTGGAGGAAGTAAGGAAGGAACTCACAAGGATCAAGGGAGATAGCGGGGAGGAGGGTGGTTGGGAACTGGCAGCTGGTAGGAGGATAGGAAGAAAGAGGACACGATCTGACAGTTTTATCATTCTCTCTCTCTCTTTAAAGTCCCATACTCCTTGACAGAGCGTAGGGGACGTACTAGGCAAGGTCCTAGTGGAGGTGGTTTGCCATTGCCTTCCTCCGACAGTTTTATCATAAACACCAAAAACAGACATCTACCACTGCCAGAGTTAAGTGGTGGAGAAGAGCCTCAGGTAGATCGAGGAGAAAAGTAGGTCTCTTTTAGGATAAATCCAGACAACAGGTTCCTCTATCTGAAGAGTATCTCCAGCAGTTTAAAAGGTACTGAAAAAATCACTCACAAGACAGTTTTAATCTGCCAGGAAGTTTCATATCAGCGCGCACTCCGCTGTAGAGTGAAAATTTCATTCTAGAAACATCCCCCAGTCTGTGACTAAGCCATGTCGCCGCAATATCCTTTCTTCCAGGAGTGCTAGTTCTGCAAGGTTCGCAGGAGAGCTTCTGTGAAGTTTGGAAGGTAGGAGACAAGGTACAGGCGAAATTAAAGCTGTGAGGACGGGGCGTGAGTCATGCTTGGGTAGCTCAGTCGGTAGAGCATTTGCCCGCGAAAGGCAAAGGTCTCGAGTTCGAGTCTCGGTCCGGCACACAGTTTTAATCTGCTAGGAAGTTTCATATCCGCGCACACTCCGCTGTAGAGTGAAAATTTCATTCTAGAAACATCCCCCAGGCTCCCAAGTTCGAGTCTCGGTCCGGCACAGAGTTTCAATCTCTCAGGAAGTTTCATATCAGCCCACACTCCGCTGTAGAGTGAAAATTTCATTCCAGATTTTAACACTTCAAATATCTCATAAACCAGATGTCACAAAGACAAACAAACCATTGGAGAGAGTAACATGGGGCATTTCATAGACTTAACAATTCTCCATCAAAACATGCAATCAATAAAAAATAAAATACAACTGTTAGAATTTGAGCTCCAATCTTTGAACTGCAAAGTAGTTTGTATTACTAAGCACTGCTGTAGGACACAGAAATCCAACATGTAGTATTATCACTGTATGAAAGGGCAAATTCTTACTACAGAACTACTTCAAGGGGTGGAGGATCATGCTCTTATATCAGAAAAGGAACACAGTTCAAATCAAGAGTACAGTAAGTAAGTACAGTAAGTGAAGACAAGCACTTTGAAATATCAGCTATTGAATTAACAGAGCTTGATATCACCAAGAAATTAATCATTTTGTGTGTGTAGACCTCCCAGTAGTAGTGTGGACACTTTTTTCAATAAATTAACAGAAGTTCTAGATAAAGTCTCAAGTACAAAGGTCAACATAATTCTGTGTGGGACATTAACATCAACATTAATATCATAAATGAATCCAGCAGCACAGTCATAAACATCCTTCAAAGTTTTGACATGTCCCTATTGGTCAATAGTGCAACAAGGGTTACTAAAATGACTGCATCAATAATTGACCATGTGGCCACAATTATGGACAGGGAAAAATGTGATGTAGCTGTAAAAGATCTTGGACTATCGGACCATCTCTGTCAAATAACAACAGTAAAATCAGGCATCGAATCATTCCCTAAACTACACGCCTACAAACGACATCTATCAGAAATCAAAATAAAAGATTTTTCAAAAGACCTAGAAAAACAAAGCTGGGATGAAGTGTATAAAGAAACCAATGTAAATATGAAATTCTCTAAATTCTCCACATTGTTTAAATTGAACTTTGAAAACGCATTTCCAAAAGTATGGATGTCTGTATCAACATCTCACAAAATAGATGGATAACAGCAGGTATTAAGAAGTCCTCCCAAACACTTAAACACCTCAGTTCCACGAAAAAGATTCACAATGATCCAGAATTCTTAAATTTCTATAGGTAGGTGCTGATTGTTACAAAAAAGTCATTTAATTACAAAATAATATATAATGCAAAGAATAAAAGCAAAGCAGTCAGGGATGTTATAAAAAAGGAAACGGGGAGAAGCAAACAAACACGGAAAAACGCACTGCTAAGGGAGGGGGATAAGGAACTAAATGATCCACAACATTTGGAAAACTATGTAAACGATCATTTTTCAAGTATTGAAGAGAAGTTGCATCAAAAATTCGACAAAACAAATATAACACCTGTCAATATCACTAAATACAATGATATTACTTCCAACCACAGAGAATGTAGTTAATAAAACTGTTTAAAAACTAAAAATAAAAAGTCAGTACACTTAGATGAAGTACCAATGTGTGTACTGAAACAATGCATAGGGATTATAAAAGGCCCCTTAACAAATACAATAAATGACTCCTTCACATCAGGGACATTTCCAGAGCAGTTAAAACAGGAAAGAGACATACCTTTGCTTAAGAAAGGAAATGCAGAAGAAATAGAAAATTACCAGCCCATTTCCTTGCTGTCAGCGTTCTCAAAAATAATAGAAGCAATTACGAAAGACATATTAATGAATTACCTGAATAAATACAATCTTTTAAGTGAATCACAGTTTGGTTTCCGAAGTGGCAAAAATACGGTGTCAGCCATAGTAGAATTCACAAAAGTTGTACTTGATGCTCCTGATAAAGATGAGTGTGTCACAGGCATATTTTTGGATCTTCATAAGGCATTTGATACAGCCGACCTCAACATTATATTAAATAAATTAGAAGCATTAGGAATAAGAGGGGTAGCTGATGACTGGCTTCGATCATACCTAGCAGATAGGGTACAAAGAGTAGAGATAACACATACTTCAAATAGATCTAAACGTTTAGTGAAACACTTATCACAACCAAAATACAATAATATAAGGGTTCCGCAAGGTAGCATATTATGACCAATCCTATTCCAGATATATGTCAATGACTTTCCCACTAGTATTACTCATGGTGAAAAAATTCTCTTCATTGATGACAGCAATATTATAGTCACTGAGAAAACAAGAGAACTCCTTGCCAAGAAATCAAATGAAACTCTCAAGGAAGTTTATGATTGGTCAATAAACAACAAAGTGACATTGGACATAAAGAAAACTAATGCCATGAATTTCAGTTTGTAGAGCTAAAATGATAGTGTTAAATTAAATGTAGATGGCACCTCTATAGACTGTGTAACAAATGTAAAATTTCTAGGAATAAATATTGATTCTCAGTTGAAGTGGTGTGAACACACAAAGGTACTTGCAAACGGAATGTCATCAGCATGCTATGCTCTTAGAATCCTATCATCAGTGAGTAACATGCAGTGTCTTTTAGTTACATATCATTCATATGTACACTCAATTCTTAGCTATGGCATTCTTTTTTTGGGAACAAACATACAAAATATGAACACAGTTTTCAACCTCCAGAAAAGACCCATAAGAATACTACCCAAAAATACTAGTCGAACTCATTGTAAGGATCTGTTCAAAACACTGGGTATTTTAACTGCTCCATGTGAATACATTTACCAGTCAGTTATACACATCAAAAATAACATTGGTAATTAGTGCACAAACAGCTCTATCCATGACCATGCAACAAGAGATAGACTCAGCTTACATTTCCCAAAAAAATAAACATAAAACTCAAAACAGCATTTTCTACCAAGGAATAGAACTGTACAATGAATTACCAAAAGAGATAAAGAAATTGCAAAAATACAGTAATTTAAAAAGGCAGCTAAAAAGTACATGTTATGCAATACATTTTATACATTGAAGGATTACTTAGATAAAACAGAGTAAGGGTTTGATAAAAAATGTTGTACAAATAAATAGTAATAATAACAATGATTATAAAAAATCCAACATTCCACATAACACGGTCAGTCTATGTTTATTTTCCTTTCTAGAAATACTTGCCCCCAACCTATGCATAGCACAATACCAACTCCTCTTCCTCTTTTGGAGCTCAACATCTCACTCATTACGGAGGGATGCTGACTCAGTTTTTCAGGATAGCAAATGGGAAGTTGAGATACAGAAATGGCCCAGGTATCATCAGTGTGTGTGTGTGTGTGTGTGTGTGTGTGTGTGTGTGTGTGTGTGTGTGTGTGTGTGTTTGTGCGTTTGTGTGTGTGTCTGTGTGTGTAGTGTTATGAAGCAATGTATGTATAGTGTGTGCAGTGACTGATAGTGAGATATGAGTGAACAGTGTGGCATTACATTATTCAATAAGTTATTTGTAAAAAAAAGTATTGTATACCAGGGGTAAATCTAATGATTATGTCTAACTAGAAGTCTGTAAATATATGTGTATACGAATTAGCTTATTTTAAATTGGTCTAAACTTGTAAATACTTTCACATGTCCTATATCCTTGTAAAAAGAGATCTATGGATGAATAAAGCTACTACTACTAAGCCCAATAACTGCTTCCATAAGGACCAGAGGTATAACAACGCGTTATTGTCTTGCTAAATTTGTGAAGCTCTTTCTCTTGAATAAATGATCCAATTTTTCTGACATTTCAATCATTTATTTTTCTGTACATGAATATCGCATTCACCAAATTCCACACCATTCGGGTAATTCCTGCGTGGTGCTTCGTTTTTTCTCTTCTTCTTCTTAGAGTGTAGTTAGTTTCATGTTCTGTGGATCATTTGGACTATTAATCTTAATGATGTGGGTGAATCATTTTACATTCACATTACACGTTCATATGTAAACATGGCTACATGATGATCACCTACAATCGTTTTTAAGTACTCTTGTGAGTTAATAATTCCTACCCATCACTTTTTACATATTACAGAATTAGAAATTCTTCAATAGAATAGAAGGAGTTGTCAACGAGAAACTTTTTCAGTTTGTTTTCAAATTTAATTTTATTGTCTGTCTAACATTTTATGTCACTGAGTAAGTGATCAAAAATTTTGGTAGAAGAATTCTGCACCCGTCTTTGTGTTAAAGACAACCTTAATGTGTAATAATGAATGTCTTTTTATGGCACTTTCATTATATGCATAATTGTTCCTTTTTAACTGCAATGGTTTACTTACAGCAAACTTCACGAGGGAATAAACATACTGTGAAGCAGTGGTCACAATGCGTAAAACCTTAAACAGATGCCTACAAGATGATCTACATCTACATACCTACATCTGCATATATTCTCCGCTAGCCACCAAGCGGTGTGTCGCGGAGGGCATAATTCGCGCCAAAGTCATATTTCCCCTCCTCTGTTCCATTCGCGGATCGCGCGAGGGAAAAGCGTCTGTCTGAACGCCTCAGTACGAGCTCTAATTTCCCTTACATTTGAATGGTGATCATTGCGCGATTTGAAAGTTGGTGGTTATAATATATGCTCCACATCCTCAGTGAGGATCGGATTTCGTAATTTAGTGAGCAGCCCCTTCTGATTAGCGCAGCGTCTATCTGCAAGTGTGTCCCACTTCAAACTTTCTATGAGATTCGTAACGCTCTCGCGTTGGCTAAATGTACCAGTCACGAACCTTGCCGCTCTTCTTTGGACCTTCTCTATCTCTTGAATCAGACCCAATTGGTAAGGGTCCCGTACAGACGAACAGTACTCCAAGACTGGACGAACTAACGTATTGTAAGCTATTTCCTTTGTTAAAGGACTGCATCGCTTCAGTATCCTACCAATAAACCACAATCTAGAGTTCGCCTAACCCGTTACTTGTGTAATCTGATCGTTCCATTTGAGATCATTTCGAATAGTCACACCCAGATACTTGACGAACGTTACCGCTTCCAAAGACTGGGCATTTATTTTGTACTCGTACATTAATGAGGATTTTCGCCTTCTTACATGCAGTAGGTTACACTTGCTAATATTGAGAGATAACTGCCAGTCATTACACCACGCATTTATTTTCTGCAAATCCTCATTGATTTGTTCACAGCTTTCGTGTGATACTACATTCCTGTAGACTACAGCATCATAGGCAAACAGTCTAAGGCCGCTGTCAATACCATCAACCAGATCGTTTATTAAATGGTAAAAATCAGAGGACCTATTACGCTGCCCTGGGGCACACCTGAAGTTACGCTTGTTTCTGTTGAAGTCACACCGTTCAGGACGACATACTGCTCTCTGTATGTTAGAAAACTTTCTATCCAACCGCATATGTCATCGGATAGACCGTAAGCGTGCACTTTTTATAGCAAGCGACAGTGCGGAACTGAGTCGAACGCCTTTCCAAAGTCGAGAAATATGGCATCAATCTGGGAGCCGGTATCTAGAGCCTGTTGTATATCATGCACAAAGAGGGCCAGCCGTGTCTCGCGTGACCGCTGTTTCCTAAAACCGTGCTGGTTTCTGCAGATGAGCTTCTCAGAGTCTAGAAAGGCCATTAAGTCTGAACACAAAATATGTCCCATGATTCTACAACAAAGCGATGTCAGTGAAAATGGCCAGAGAAAATGGTGCATCCGATTTTCTTCCCTTTTTATAGATTGCTATGACCTGGACCTTCTTCCACTCCCGTGGAACTTTCCGCTGTTCGAATGATATCTGATAGATGGTGGATAAGAATGATGCTATATTTGTAGCGTAGTCAACATAAAATCTTACAGGGATACTGTCTGGGCCAGATGCCTTCAGAAAAATGGTTCAAATGGCTCTGAGCACTATGGGACTTAACATCTGTGGTCATCAGTCCCCTAGAACTTAGAACCACTTAAACCTAACTAACCTAAGGACACCACACACATCCATGCCAGAGGCAGGATTCGAACCTGCGACCAGATGCCTTCCTGGCGTCTAAGGATCTTAACTGTTTTACAATCCCTGATACACTAAACACTATGTCAGCCATCCTTTCGTTTGTTCGATAATTGAAAGGGGGAATGGTGCTGCAGTCCTCTACCGTAAACAAGTTTTTGAAAGCTAGGTTTAGAATTTCTGCCTTCTGTTTATGATCATCAGTTACATTACCCGTACTGTCAGCAAGAGAAGGTATTGAATTATTTGTAGCGTTCATAGATTTTACGTACGACCAAAATTTTTTGGGGTTATTTTTAGAATCTGTAGATAAAACATTGCTTTCAAATTCGTTAAAAGAATCTCTCATTGTCCTTCTGACAGCTGCTTTCATTTCGCATAATTTCTGCTTGTCAGCGGGGCAGTGACTACGTTTAAAACGACTGTGCAAAATTCTCTGCTTTCTCAGCAACTTCCTAATATGTTTGTTGTACCAAGGTGGATCCTTTCTCTCCCCTATTCTTTTGCTAGGCATATGCTTCTCTAGCACATGGTGGACAATACCTTTAAATTCCGACCAAAGGTGCTCAATATCTTTGTGTCCTGCGGTGAATGCTTGGAGCGGACTATGAAGATATTAATTAATGACACTTTCACTTGCTTTCCCAAACAAGAAAACTCTACGCTGTTTCTTTGGTTTTTTTGCAACTTGTACTGACATAGAAGCCACAATGACATTATGGTCGCTAATACCTTCTTCGAGATTAACTTCCTCAAAGAGATCAGGTCTGTTTGTCGCCAAGATATATAATATGTTCCCATCTCGAGTTGGTTTCCTAACCAATTTCTCAAGGTTGTATGTTACGAGCGCTCCTAGAATAACTTCACACGAATCTTTGCTTCTGCCCCCTGTGATAAACGTGTAATTTTCCCAGTCAATGGATGCCAGATTAAAGTCTCCGCCTATAACTAATGGATAATTTGGATATTTACTTCCTACGTACTGAAGACTTTCCCTGAAACGTTCTGCGACGTTTGTTGCGGATGCTGGAGGTCTATAAAAACATCCTAATACAATGGTCAATCCTTATCTGATTGACAGCTTTATCCAGACTGTTTCACAGTCCGACCCAGTATCGATCTCAACTGCGTTTAAACAGCTTTTAACTGCAATGAACACACCACCACCCATAACATTAGTCCAATCCTTCCTAAACATTGTCCAAATTTTCACTGCTTTTTATGTCTGGTTTCAACCAGCTTTTGGTACCTAATACAATATTGTCATTGCTACTGTTTATTTCGGAGACTAACTTGGGGATCTTGCTACAGTCACTTCGACAATTTATTAACATGAGATTAAGCATATTTAAATCCTTTGGAATGACCTGTTCAGGTGAACTAACAATTTTTACAGTTGCTACAACCACATCAGCGTCATGAACTGGTAATTTTTCAGGCCAGCGGTTTGTTTCCTGCGGGGAGGAACCTAATCTAAAAAAAAAAACCATGTGCACACCACAAGTACTATGCTACCCATGTAGCTGCTTCCTGTGTACCCCTGATCTATCGAGGAGCGTCCTACAACCTTCCACCCCATAGCGCAGGTCGAGGAATCTACAACCACTTTCGTCACAGAGTCGACGTAGCCTGTGGTTCAGATTCTCCACTTGACTCCAAACCAGAAGACCCCGGTCCACCCTGGGTACCATACTGCAGATCGTCAGCTTCCACTCCTCGAGACATGCAGGCCGCCTTCACCAATTTAGCCAGCCGTCGAAAAGACCAAAGGATTTCTGCGAAACCCCGACGACAGGCATCGTTGGTGTCGACATGTGCAACAATCTGCAGCTGGGTGCATCCGGCACGCTCGATAGCCGCCGGAAGAGCCTCTTCCGCATCCCGGACAAGGCCCCCCAGCAAGTACACCAACTTCTTCCCGTGGATGAACACTACATATTATTCTTACACCACGTTTTTGAGCTACGAAGACTCTCTTTCTCAAAGACGAGTAATTCTAGCACATTAATCCATATGACATTATTGAATGAAAATATGCAAAATATCTCAACTGATTGATTTGTTTCTTGTCTGTCCCCAAGATTTGATTGTTTTACGCGTTTCAAAATTTGATTTTTCCAATTTAGATTCTCATCAGTATGGACACCTTGGAATTTTGAAATTTCCACTCGATTTATTATTTGCTCGCCATGTGTTGCACTTATAATTGGTGTAATACCTCTAGATGTACAGAACTGAATATGCTGTGTGTTTTTAAAATTGAGAGGGAGATCTGTCGCAGAAAACCAGTCAATGATAATTTTAAGTACATTGTTTACCATTTCTTCTTTTGCCGTATGTATACTTGGACTAATTACAATACTAGTTTCGTCTGTAAAGAGAACAAATTTTGCTTGCCGTATATTAGACGGAACATCGTTTACATATATGAGGAACAATAGCTGCCTAAGACTGAGCCTTGGGGTACCCTCTATGCGATTTCTCCCCAGTCAGATTAATATCCCCACACTACATTGGTTGAATTGCCAAGAATAACTTTCTGCATTGTTTTGGTTAGAAATGACATTATATTTTGGTTGTCTATGTCATCACTCCCATAAAACTTCAATTTATCTAGAAGAATATTGTGATTCACACAGTCAAATACCTTAGATAGGTCGCAGAAAATACGAACCGGCGCTATTTTGTTATTTAATGCTTTTAAAATTTATGAGTGAGCATGTATATGGCATCCTGAGTAGAGAAACTCTTCTGAAATCGAATCTGTGATTTGCTAATAATATTATTGTTGCTCAAGCGACATGCTACTCCAGAACACATCACCTTCTCCAAAATTTTGAAAAATGACGTCAATAATGAAATGGGTTGGTAGTTATTGACATCTCTCTTATCGATTTTATTATAGAGGGTTTTAGTAATGGCAAACTTCTATGTCTGTGGAAAAATGTTGAGAGTTAGTGATGCAGTACATATTTCAGAAAAAACAGTGCTTATTATATAAGAACAAGTCTGTAGTATTTTATTTTTGAGAGAATGTATAATTTTCTTAATTTCAGCGGGAGAAATGGGTGAACCGTCCATACGATTGAATTTTATGTACATTGCTTGTTCAACATACTCTTTTGTTTTTGCTATTGAACTGTTTGTCTCTATTTCTTCTACTACACCTAAGAAATGATTACTACCTGTGATTGATCATTTATCGCCCTTCCATTTAAATTAACAGTGATGTTATCCTGTTCTGTGGCCCTATGCCTTGTCTCTCGTTTCACTACGTGCCATATTACTTTAAGTCTGTTGTCAGAATTACTGATTTTTGACATATAGGCACACTAATTTTAATTACTTTTGTAATTAATTTCGAGTAGTTCTTGTAGTGCCCAACTACTGCACGATCTCTACTTGTTCTTGTGAACACATAAAATTCTTTTCGTTTCACAAGACACTTTAATCCCTCTAGTGATCCATTCTTTTTAGATAGCTATTTAATGTTCTTTCTGATTAGCTTATGTGGAAAGCTATTTTCAAATAATGATATGAATTTATCACGGACTAGATTAACTTTTATGTCATCGTTTGGTTCATAATAAATTTAATTCCAGGTCGCTTCTTGTAAGCCATTCCTAAAAATGTTTCTCCTGGAATCATTAATTGCTCTAAATGATTACTTCTGAGGAGTATCTATACTATCTCATTTATCGTAACTAACTGTGACAGTGCGGACGAAAATAAACTCCATTTGATGCCATCATAGTTTTACAGACGTGTAAAATGTACTGGGTGGTTATAATTAATCTTTTCATATTTAACACGTTATAACAGGGAAACTAATTACCGTACGAGTACCAGACTTGGTAGCATTAATGTCCAGAGTATGGAGTGCGTGATTTTCGTTTGTGGCAGCGCCACCGTCCAGTCCCAACTATGGCCACCGGGTGCCGTGATCAATCATTGAGACTCAAAGTCTCACAGTCGCAGTGCACTTGTTGACGTGTCAACATGAGCTTGGACAAAAGTAGCAGGGCATTATTGGTGAAGCTCTATTATCAAAACAACAGTAACGCTGCAGCTGCTCTTCGTGAATATCGCCGGCTGAAAAGATTATGGAAGGGTCCTCTATCTCCACCTGCTGTGCGTAGCATGATGAAGAAGTTCGAATTAACTGGAGAACTGGGCGTCGCTTCGGGAAGAGGCAGACGACCGGTTGCATCACAGGTGGTTAATGAAGTCGCTGTTGCTATAGCAGACAACGCTGCGCGCAATTCCCTATTGTCAGGCAGTGCGCGTGCTGTGTCACGACAGTTGAACATCCAGTGGCCCACTGCACGGAACGTGCTTCGAGCCATTCTCAAATGGTATCCGTACAACATCCATACCGTACAGCGGCTTGCACCACAGGACGCACTACGATTTGTTGACTTCACTCTCCACTTTTTCGCAAGGATTGAAGTTGACGAAGACTGGCCGTGGACCATCCTATGGTCAGACGAAGCCCATTTTCCTCTGACGGGTGAGGTGAGCACACGGAATTGCCGAATGTGGGGATATTCACCTCCAGTCACTGTGCATGGAGTTCCTCTGTACGGTGAATGCGTCATCCTATGGTGTGGCTTCACGGCTACGTTCATCATTGGTCTATTCTTTTTTTAAAAGGTTCGCGCTTAAGGAACAAAGACTGGCCAGCGTTACTGCGATATGCTTCACCAGCATGTCATACCTGCCCTACAGGAGACAGACGCACTGAACTCAACAGTTTTCATGCAAGATGGTGCCCCATCGCATATCGCTCGTGAAGTTCACCTGCTTCTCCGAAACATATTTGAAACGATCGAATTATCAGCCGATCGTTTCCAAATGCTCGGCCGGCACGATCACCTGATCTCACTGCCTGTGATTTCTGGTTGTGGGGCTACCTGAAGGACAGGGTTTACCAGGGGAACATATGTGCTGACCTGAAGCGCAGCATACCAGGAGAGGTAGGCAGCATACCTACGGACATGCTTCGTTCTGCTGTGCAGAACGCAGTCCTGCGCTTTCAGACTCTTCTGAAGACTGATGGGCGCCATGTTGAGCCCCTTTTGTAGCCGTAATGGTACCGGTATGTAATGGTACGATATACAGTAGCAGCACATTAAAAGTGTTTCAGTTGAATTGCTTCTGCATTATTTCTCTTCCCCGTGTCCTCGACATTAATTCTACCAGGTTTGGTACTCGTAAGGTAATTAGTTTCCCTGTTATAACGTGTTAAATAGGGAAAGTTTAATTCTAACCACCCGGTACTTACCTCCTCAAGTTACAGCATTTAGAGATCCGTCGGGGCGACATCGAGCACTCTAAACTATACTCTCGGAACATGTGACGCAAGGTATACCGGATAACCGCCACCGAGCTGCGGGTACACTTGTCGTTCCTCCGCCATCGGCATACAGAACGGCAGTACGCAATACAGGCTACGCAACTATCCAGCCTCTGGAGATGAGCAACGGGCCGTGATGGCGGCATCAGGACCCCCACCTACAGCGTCCAGTGTGCGGACAGTGACGATAGCAAAAGGAAAGCCCAAGTTTTAAATTTCGTTTTTAAGAAAAATTTCACGAAGGAGAATCGTACGAACATACCGTCGTTTGACCATTGAACAGACACCCATATGGACGACATAGTAATAAGCACCCCTCACGCCGAGAAACAACTGAAAGACTTGAAAACAAATAAGACGCCAGGTCCTGTTGGAATCCCAGGTTCGCTTTTGCAGCGCTGCCCCCTAACTTAGATTGCATTTAACGCGAATTTCTCGTCCAGTGCAAAACGCCAAGTAACTGGAAAAAAGCACAGGTGACTAGTGTATACAAGCAGGGCAAAAGAATGTACCTGCAAAATTACAGACCAATATCCATAACATGGGTTTGCTGCAGAACCCGTGAACGTATTTTCAGTTCGAATACAATAAATTTTCTTGAGACCGAGAATCTTGTGTCCTCGAATCAGCACGGTTTTAGAAAGCATCGCCGGCCGAAGTGGCCGTGCGGTTAAAGGCGCTGCAGTCTGGAACCGCAAGATCACTACGGTCGCAGGTTCGAATCCTGCCTCGCGCATGGATGTTTGTGATGTCCTTAGGTTAGTTAGGTTTAATTAGTTCTAAGTTCTAGGGGACTAATGACCTCAGCAGTTGAGTCCCATAGTGCTCAGAGCCATTTGAACCATTTAGAAAGCATCGCTGGCAGGAAACTCGGATTCCCCTTTTCCCTCACGATATACTGTGAACTGTGGATGAAGGCCAACAGGCAGGTTGCATACGTCTAGATTTGACACACCATTTGCAGGCTGTACTAGCGTGTGTGAGTGGCTCGAAGATTTCTTAAGCAACAGAGCTCAGTATGTTGTCCTCGACGGCGAGTGTTCCTCAGAGAAAGGGTTTCGTCAGGAGTACCCCAGGAGAGTGTGAGAGCACCGCTATTATTTTCTATATACATAAATGATCTGGCGGACAGAGTGGGCAGCAATCTGTGGTTGTTTGCTGATGATGCTGTGGTGTACGGCAAGGCGTCGCAGTTGACGGACTGTAGGAGGATACAAGATCACTTAGACAAAATTTCTAGTTCGTAATGACTGTCAGCTAGTTCTAAATGTAGAAAAATTTAAGTAATGTTCGGATACGACATTAGTAGTGCCCTGCTTGACATAGTCACGTCTATTAAATGTCCTGGTGTAACGGTGAGAAGCGATATGAAATGTATCGAGCACGTGTGGATTGTGGTAGGGAAGGCGAATGGTCGATTTCGGATGGTAAGGAGTGTTTTGGGAAAGTGTGGTTCATTTGTAAAGGAGAGTGCTTATAGGATGCTAGTGCGACCTATTCCTGAGTATTCCTCGAGTGTTTGGGATCCACACCAGGTCGGATTAAAGAAAGGCATCGAAGCAATTCAGAGGCGTGATGCTAGATTTCTTACAGGTAGGTTCGAACAACACGCAAGTGTTACTGAGATACTTTGGGAACTCAAATGTGAATCCCTAGAGGGAAGGCGAAGTTCTTTTCGAGAAACACTACTAAGAAAATTTAGAGAGCTGGAATTTGAAGATGACTGCAGAACGATTGTACTGCCGCCAAAATACGTCTCGCGCAAGGACCACGAACAAAAGATAAGGGAAACTAGGGTTCATATAGACAATCATTTTTTCCTCGCTCTATTTGCAAGTGGAAGAGGGAAGGAAATGACTATTACTGGGTACCCTCCGCCAAGCATCGTACGGTATCTTGCGGAGTATGTATGTAGATATAGATGATCCGTAAAAGCCGCCGCCAGTCTCGGAGGTACCGGGACTGTTTTATTGCAATTTTAAAGTTTTTTCTCACTTAAATTTTCAGTTAAAGGACTCGTGTACATCTTTGTGACATATGCTTCGGATCTATCATCGTTCATCATAAAAGTTGTTTGTTTCGGTTAGCTATCTAACAAAGTTCTGTACCCCAGTCTAAATGACCACTGGGAAGGGTGGGAGAGGAAACACGTGTTGGTTGCAGGAGGCGACCGGAGTTTCCGACGACAGCCGCTCCTTCTCTCCAGCCAGCCATCAGCGCAGTGTCACCTCCTCTTTTCCGTCTCTCTCCTCATAGTTTCTCGAGCTTTTTTTGACACCTGCCTTGAATTTCATGGGGTCTGCTCACCAACTACAGGGCGGACCCAACTCTAGTCCATTATTGAAAATATACTCTAATCTTAACCTGAGTGAAAAAAGATCGCAACGCCGAGAAGGCGACATAAACAAAAGCTCATAGGCACGTTTCTACATCTAAGAGACGATGACTATTCAAATTTCGTGCCAGTCGCATAAGAGTGGCGCTAGCAGCGCACTATGAGGATGCAAATCAGGTTTGCTTTAAACGCACGCTGCAAGGGTCGTGAGCGTTAGTTGCCTTCGAGACTGGACGTGGTGAGCTGAAGAGAACCGAGAATGCCTCTAAGGCGACAAAGACGCCATTATCAACACCTCACTGAGTTTGAACTGGATATTGTAATAGGGCTACCATAAGCTGGATGTCCTTTATGTGGTAATCCAGAAAGGGCTGGCAGGAATGTAGCCACTGTACATGACTGCTCGCAACGGTGGCCACGAGAATATAGAGTCGCAAGAAGACGGGGCTCCGGACCGCCACGTGGCACTACCGAGAGGGAAGGCCATTTAGGCGTATGGCGCTGGCACATCGCAGCTGCAACTGCACCAGCAATCTGGCTATCTGAGTAGCAGTGGCACAACGAACTGTTACAAATCGGTTACTTCAAGGACAGACGTCCTGTAGTGTGCATTCCACTGACCCCAAACCACCGCTGTTTGGAGTCAAGCGAGAGCTCTTTGGAGGGCAGGGTGGAGGTCTGTTGTGTTTTCCGATGAAAGCCGGTTCTGCCTCGGCGCCAGTGATTGTCATTTGTTGGTTAGAAGAGGCCAGTTAATGGCCTGGTGTCAACCAATCTGTGTGCTAGATACACTGGACCTGCAGTTATGGGCTGGGGTGCGATTTCATACGACAGCAGGGGTACTCTCCTGGTTATCCAACGCACTCTGACTGTAAAACTGTACTTCAGTGTCGTGATTCGACTTATCGTGCTGCCATTCATGAATAGCATTCGAAGAGGTGTTTTCCAACATGATAACGCACGCCCAAATACCGCTCTAATAACCCAACATGCTACAGAGTGTCGACATGTTGACTTGGCCTCCTCGATCTCCAGATCTGTCTCTAATGGAGCACAATGGGACACTATCGGTCGACAACTCCAGCGTCATCCACGACCGACATTAACCGCCCCTGTACTGGGCGAACAAGTGCAACAGGCATGGAACATCATTCTACAAACTGACATCCGGCACTGTATGATACAATACATGCACGTTTGCATGAGTGCATTCAACATTCTGCCGGTTACACTGGTTTTTAATGTACCAGAATTTCAAGTTTCCAATATTTAATCTGTGATGACGGAGTGTAATCACTTAAATATATTACCTAGAAAAATGTATTCCCGAAATGTCATTACTCTACATTAATTATTTATGATTTTGCAATTTTTTCCTGGAGTGTATTGGATCTCTTGTCCCATTTTTAACCCTCTTGCATGTCCATTCCTTCTGAGTCTACTCCATACTCTATACACCCCTCGACATCTCTTCAGAACCGTTACTACTTCCTGGCAGACTAAAACTGTGTGCCAGACCAGGATTGGAAACTGCAGCATTGATTTTCGCTGGCAGCCCCCTTACCGTCTGACCTATCCAGGCAAACCTCACGAAGACATCCATATTTTTTATACACGCCCTTAAATGAGTTAAACATTTTTAATGGATGCTGTTGAAACGGTAACAGATACAAAAAGGCACTTCAAATAAAAGTTCTATCATTGTAATGTAAGTTACAACGGTGCTCCCAGACTTGTCAAAAAGACAGTTTTTTTTTCGAAATCCTCTGTGGTTGCTACCGAAAATCAAGTGCATCAGCAGTTTTTGACCCACACAATTCTGCACTTCCTCAATGTAGTACATACTGTATTTACAACAATGTTACAACTGTAATGTACAAACAATTTCAAATTTAAAATAATTAAATCTGAAAATATTACAACTTGAAAATAAAAAGGAAATTACAGTAAATGTAAAAAGAAAGCACAAATACATACAAGTTTAAAGGATAAATAAAATTGAAAGAAAACACATATACAGAACAACTTATGTAGAATATACACTTAAAATAAATGTATCTGGGAAATATTTATTAAACAACCCAACATGACGACTGACTTTGAAGCGCACACACACTGGGCGTGCATATTGTGATATAGAGATCTTTCTAACTTATTTCTGACAAATTCGTCGTCGAAATACCACTCAATCATGTATGACTGAATTTGGTTTTAATGACGCTATACGTTTTGCTATTGGTCAAATGTCGAAACGAAAAACAAAATAGTGGAAGGGAGACGAAATTTCGAAAAAAATGATTTTTTCTACAAATCTTGATGGACCGTTTCAACGTGCCTTAAAAACGATACAACTTTCATTTGAAGCATTTTTTTAAATATCAGTTACAGTTTCGACGGTATTCATTCTATTAAACTTAGTTTTTTTCAAGAGGGTGTTTCACCTTGTTAACGGCCGTACGGGCGCGTATAAAGAAATATTTGTCTTTTTTTTGTTCTACACTACAACATAATTAAAGCTGATAAGTGTAACCTTTGAGTAGGTTAACTTGTCAGTGGGTAAGCGCACTGCCCGCCAAAGGCAGGGTTGCGGTTTAAACTGGCTGTTCAATACAGTTTTAATCTGCCAAGAAGCTTTGAAATATCCCACACTCGGCTGCAGAATGAAAGAAACATTATGGGGTTATAATTGATGTTCGAGTAGCGGCCTGCTGCTTCCAATTCGAGAATCGAGACGCCTTCATGTTGCAGGAACTCGCTCATCAGGGCACTATCACCCAACACATGGAACCTAGGTCTATTAGTACCCCGAAAACTGCGCACGTACCGATATATCGGGTTATCCCTATAGACAGCAGCCGTTAACTATTAATAGTAAACACATGCAGTGTCTCAAGTAGCCATCATACGCTCAGTATTATTGATGCAATAATATTGTGTAAATATACTGTGTAAAAGTCCGAGGCCAAGAACGGCACAATAATACTGCGCGATATTTATGTCTGGGAAGCATCGTTTACAACTCTGTCGTCGTAGCGAACATGTCGGCGCTCGACGATACGGAACACCCATGTACTGCGATTTAGTTGCTTGCTTTGCAAAACAAAAGCAGAAATTTTTGTTCCCTGGGGCATGCAGTGCTAAATATGTCTGGCCGTGACATGGTTACGATAATGATATACCAGTTACATTAACCTTTATATGAGTTTTATTCCGTAAATCACTCTGACCTCACATCGGCATATTGTCAGCGTTCTGTAAACTGTAACTATGATCGTAATACATTCGACTGGTGATTTTACCTTAGAGTAATATCGATACTGCCATATGCTGCCTTCGTTGGGATTTGTATTTAGACGTTACTTGAACGTTCTTTGTAGACGTACTGTTACATACGATTTTTACACTAAAGAACCAAAGAAACTGGTACACATGCCTAATATCGTATAAGGCCGCCGCGAGCCCGCAGAAGTGCCGCAGCACGACGTGGCATGGACAAGACTAATGCCCGGAGTAGTGCTGGAGGGAACTGACTACATGAATGCTGCAGGACTGTCCATAAATCCGTAAGAGTACGAGGGGGTGGAGATCTCTTCTGAACAACACGTTGAAAGCCATCCCAAATACACTCCTGGAAATGGAAAAAAGAACACATTGACACCGGTGTGTCAGACCCACCATACTTGCTCCGGACACTGCGAGAGGGCTGTACAAGCAATGATCACACGCACGGCACAGCGGACACACCAGGAACCGCGGTGTTGGCCGTCGAATGGCGCTAGCTGCGCAGCATTTGTGCACCGCCGCCGTCAGTGTCAGCCAGTTTGCCGTGGCATACGGAGCTCCATCGCAGTCTTTAACACTGGTAGCATGCCGCGACAGCGTGGACGTGAACCGTATGTGCAGTTGACGGACTTTGAGCGAGGGCGTATAGTGGGCATGCGGGAGGCCGGGTGGACGTACCGCCGAATTGCTCAACACGTGGGGCGTGAGGTCTCCACAGTACATCGATGTTGTCGCCAGTGGTCGGCGGAAGGTGCACGTGCCCGTCGACCTGGGACCGGACCGCAGCGACGCACGGATGCACGCCAAGACCGTAGGATCCTACGCAGTGCCGTAGGGGACCGCACCGCCACTTCCCAGCAAATTAGGGACACTGTTGCTCCTGGGGTATCGGCGAGGACCATTCGCAACCGTCTCCATGAAGCTGGGCTACGGTCCCGCACACCGTTAGGCCGTCTTCCGCTCACGCCCCAACATCGTGCAGCCCGCCTCCAGTGGTGTCGCGACAGGCGTGAATGGAGGGACGAATGGAGACGTGTCGTCTTCAGCGATGAGAGTCGCTTCTGCCTTGGTGCCAATGATGGTCGTATGCGTGTTTGGCGCCGTGCAGGTGAGCGCCACAATCAGGACTGCATACGACCGAGGCACACAGGGCCAACACCCGGCATCATGGTGTGGGGAGCGATCTCCTACACTGGCCGTACACCACTGGTGATCGTCGAGGGGACACTGAATAGTGCACGATACATCCAAACCGTCATCGAACCCATCGTTCTACCATTCCTAGACCGGCAAGGGGACTTGCTGTTCCAACAGGACGATGCACGTCCGCATGTATCCCGTGCCACCCAACGTGCTCTAGAAGGTGTAAGTCAATTACCCTGGCCAGCAAGATCTCCGGATCTGTCCCACATTGAGCATGTTTGGGACTGGATGAAGCGTCGTCTCACGCGGTCTGCACGTCCAGCACGAACGCTGGTCCAACTGAGGCGCCAGGTGGAAATGGCATGGCAAGCCGTTCCACAGGACTACATCCAACATCTCTACGATCGTCTCCATGGGAGAATAGCAGCCTGCATTGCTGCGAAAGGTGGATATACACTGTACTAGTGCCGACATTGTGCATGCTCTGTTGCCTGTGTCTATGTGCCTGTGGTTCTGTCAGCGTGATCATGTGATGTATCTGACCCCAGGAATGTGTCAATAAAGTTTCCCCTTCCTGGGACAATGAATTCACGGTGTTCTTATTTCAATTTCCAGGAGTGTATGTTCGATAATGTTCATGTCTGGGGAGTTTGGAGTGTTTAAACTCGGAAGAGTGTTCCTGGATCAACTCTGTAGCAATTCTGGACGTGTATGGTGTCGCATTGTCCTGTTGGAATTGCCCAAGTCCGTCGGAATGCACAATGGATCTGAATTGATGCAGGTTATCAGACAGGGTGCTTACATACGTGTCACCTATCAGAGTCGTATCTAGACGCATCAGGGGTCCCATATCACCCCAACTGCACACGCTCCACACCATTACACAGTCTCCACCAGCTTCAACATGACATGCTGGTATAGATATATATTAGTCAGTTTTTGTGCGTTATTTTCCTTCTTGACAGCTTGGATGACAGTGGATGAGCGATTTCCCATATTTACATAGTTACCATTAGAAGTATGTTATGTGTGGAACTTCAAATATGTATTGATTATTTTTTTAGTTTTTTTACCTGAAATTTCGACTGGTTTGTGTTCAGAATACTGTGTTTAATTTCCGTTTTTTCTTTATGTTTGCGTAATAATTTTGTTATGATTTACCGTTTGTGAGGTTTTTCTCGGTGTTATATCTTTGTTGTACGGTGTTTATGCTGTTGCTATGGATGTGTGTTGCTTAGTATCTGTGGTTTGTCTATCTTACGTTTTCCTGCTTTATAACATCAGTAAAGTTTTCAGTATACTTTTTGTGCTTGAGGTCGGTTTGTTCGTTCAGTAAATTTAGAGAGTTACTGTGTGCATGTGAATTTACCTCGGTTTCTTCGAAAATGTTTACGATTGCTCCCTCTTCCGTAATAAGGAAGATTTCCAGTGCTTTGCTTATGGATTTTACGTCGTGTTTTCTGTTTGCAGATGTTGAAAGAATGTGGGTGGGTTGTTTTCACTGTCTTATGGTGTGCTCCTTGTATCTAATGTTGATATTTTTGTCGATTGTTCTCTGTAGTACTTGTGGCATGTGTTACATGAAATTTAATAAACACCGGGATTGTTATCTATGGGAATTGTCGAGATGCCCTTGTAGATTTTATGTTTGAGGTTATATCTTTTTCGATATGCAAAGGCGATGTTAGTTTTCTTGAATAATTTGTTAATTTTGTGTTGTATTTTACTGTAGTATAGCTTTTGTATCTGCATGAAACCAGTATTTGGACTGACGACCACAACAAAAGTTTTGGTATAACTTTGGGGCTACGTATTCTATGATTTTTATTTCCTTATGAACTGCTATGTCGAAGTCTTAGGTTTATCAATCAGTTAAGCATAGTGTAAAAAAATGCGAGTTTGTGGGCTTTGGGATGACATGAGTGTGTGCTGATAACACAGTTCGTTGTGGCAGGTTTTGTGCAAATTTCTAAATAACGTTTGTTGTTGACGTCGGTAATAGATAAGTCGAGAATGTTAACTGTTTTGCTATTTACGGGTTCCTTGGTAAGTACAAATTCCAACAAAGATGGCATATGGCAGCATCGATATTACATATAAGGGAAAAACATTAGTCGAATGTATTATATCTTTACGGTCATAGTTACAGATTATAGTTTCAAGACTGTCATTTATTAATGTATTTACAGAACACCTGACGATGGCAATAGGCCAAAATGAGCTCATTGTGATTTATGCAGTAAAACTCGTATACAGGTACACCACTATTGTAAAAGCAGAAATCAAGCAGAACGGGAGAAACAAGTCCGAAAAGCTTTTGCGAACATTTCAATGGTCCACGGATCCATTCACGGCAACATAGATTCGTAAACAACAGCAACAACTGATTAAATACTGAACAACTGAACTGTCTAATTTATCCTGCAAACGTACTTTTTTTCTATATATATCTTTACTGTAACGACTGCTGCAAATAAAACAATTATTTACTGATTACTGATTGAAAGCTTACATCAGTGGTTTCCAGCCTGGAAGTAATTACCCCATGAGCGGTAACATGTAATTTTCTGACAGGTACAAACGAAAGTGTTCAACTGTGTTTCGGTCACGAAACTAAGTTTATTTTTAAAAGGGCATTAGTATTCCGTAAGAGTATAATTCTGATTATATAAGTTATCAATAATCACATTCTTTCCGAATGCTAACATTAACGGTAATCGTAATAGATAAGTCGAGAAAGTTAACTGTTTTGCTATTTACGGGTTCCTTGGTAAGTACAAATTCCAACAAAGACGGCTTAGAACTAGTGAAACGAATGTGTGAATACCGTTCTCCATTTAGCCCATCCACTACACTCATACTTCGTAGTTTGTACCATGTCCCTATCAGAGTAAAGCTGTGACATATACAAGACATATGCTCAGTTATCTAATAAAAATACCTTCTCCAAGTAGTAGGTAGTTCAGCAATAGACCATAAACTACTTCTTTATTCACAGGGTGTGGGTGAAGCAAGTGTCGCTAGGGAGAGGAGTGGTGGAGGGGGAGCATGTTTTGCAGCAAGTGTCTGTCCTGACTGTGCATACTTAGCTTTCTTCTTCTTTCAGGAGTAGTTGTAGGTAGAACTACGAATGCACTAAGAGATATTTCACCATTCTATAAAAACAGGTTGTTAGGAACAATCAGTACCAACCCACAAAAAATAAATATCGTTTACCTTTCGTCATTTTAAAAATGAAACTTTTTAAAGATTCTTTTTTATTCTAAACTGTAGTTAGACGCTAATGTTGATAATGGAAGAACGATGTGGGAGGGGGGATACTAGTTAATATCTGATGGCACTCAGGGGTAACGGTCTGAGAAAGACTGGGAACCACTGGCTTACGTGATCTCATGACTCTGCTGTCATAACTGCTGCAAGTGAAAAAAACATTTCTGCTTACTTGCATTACACCATGATCTTCAGTTTCCTCTGCAGATACAAGGTATCTGGCGTTTCCTGAGCAGTCAGGAACTGCGTTTCTTCCAAGTGGCGCATGGTGCTTTCACATACTCCTTCCAGCCCACTTCCTGATCTTTTGTCATTTACTTTGTTCAGTTCTTTGAGGAAATTCGTTCGGAGGGAATCAAAATTTTTCTCGTCCTCCGCGGGAACTGCCGTGTATTGCGCAATAAGGCCATTACACAGCACAATAAATAAAGCTAGGTTCAATATTTTTAGAGCTCTGAAGTCTTATTCAGTATTGCCCAAACTATCACTACCTATCACATGCGCAATAAATGTTGAGCATGCGAGGTCTCCTTTACATGCACCCAATGTACACCGTGGTGCAAAAGTCACTGAACACTGGACACTAATTTAAACTTAAGATTGAATTAATGTTTCATTACAAATACAAACAATACTTGCAATTACTTTTATGTGGAAACTGTTCTCCGTCTTCATTGCCACCTTTGAAGTCTTTTTCGAACACTGTTACATAGTCTATGGCATAGTGTGGTATCACAGTCCAAATCATGAAATGCGTCGTGTACGTAGTCTTTTATTTCAGCAATGGTCTGAGGTTTTTGAGAATAAACAACCTCGACGACACCACACAGGAAAAAATCCATGGGCCTGATATCTGGTGAACGTGGAGGCATGTCAATATCTGCCCTTGGACCAGTCACTTTCCTTTGGAAAGTTTCGGTTAAATAGACGCGGACGGCAGTGGCATAATGTGAAGGAGTACCATCGTCTTGAAAGTAAATTTCTTGAAAGTTTTCAGCACACGTCATAATTCCTAGTATCATGTAATTCTGAATCATATCCAAATAGTTACGTCCTGTCACGGTTCCTTCAAAAAAAGCATGCTCCAAGTACGCCAAATGATGATACTGCTCCCCAAACGCTCACACCAGGTTAATTTAGTGTTTGTTCTAAAAAAATATTTTGATTGTCAGTATGGCAGTAAATGTAGTTATGTCTGTTGACTTCACTATTTTAAGTTAAGTTTTATTGAATGGGTTAGGATCATGTCTCTGTTAGTCAAGCATCAATTCACAAAACTGAAGACGTCGATCTGGATCATCTTCAAGTAACCCATGTCGTAAACGTGGAATGTAAACTTTAAACTTCTGTTTGTGTAACATTCTTTGCATCGACTTTCGTGATACATCGAGGTGAGTTGCTTATCGTCTGGTTGATTTTCGCGGATTTTGGGTCACAACCAAACATACCCACTATTCATTTTCCTTAGTTGTGACTATTGTTGGGTGGCCAGATCTTGGTGCGTCCACTGCTACGGTCGCAGGTTCGAATCCTGCCTCGGACATGGATGTGTGTGATGTCCTTAGGTTAGTTAGGTTTCAGTAGTTCTAAGTTCTAGGGGACTGATGACCACAGCTGTTAAGTCTCATAGTGCTCAGAGCCATTTGAACCATTTTTTGGTGCGTCCATAACAAATCCATGTTGTTCAAATCTACCTCGTACGACGTACACTTTTTGTCCAGACAGTGGTTTTGATCTAAAGTGTGTACCCCTTTCTTTAACAACTGCAGTAGCACAATTTTTATAAAATGTTTTTAATGCGAAAGTCCTTTCTTCTTTCGTTAACACCGTGACAATTCGGAAAGCTGCAGTTGTAAACACGTCTCAGGGATCACGCTTTTGACAATTGATTAATTTTATTATTGTGTTTTGTTTGCCATTGCTCTGTATACCAACTTGACAAGGCGTATTTATCACCATTTGGTAATAACAACCTATCGGGTTAAAGCTTTCTACTGTACTACGTCTTGCCATTCCTTTTGTTTTCTCTTAACCAACGGTCCAGTGATTTTTGCGCCACCCCGTATTGTGATACAGAGGTTGCCGTGAGATCTCTAGTGACTGCAGGTGATACTGTAACTGAATGTTTGCTCTCTCCTGAGAGTTCCTCCAGACCCTTGAAATAGCTACGAGTGACATCGATTGACAGGTCTACTTGTCACTGACTGTAGCACGCCTCTGGTCCGCTGATCTGGACACGCATAATATCGCCCAAACGTGTTCCTACTGCCATCCTTCTTTCCTAAATTGTGAGTCGAACGCTCACATAATGCAGTCAGAATCATTTTATCACAGACCTCTACTCAGACGTTACACTAAGCAGTCTCGCACTGGCGTACTTTGTACGTCATGTGTTTCTATGGTGCCCAACCGCATGTCGCCATGATGCAGTGTTTCTCTGCCGATCTCGAAGATCACTTTATTTAGGCACTGTGGTGTGCATACTGTAAGACCTTCGGTACACACACCATCAGATTATTTGACTTGTCGCTCTAACGAAGTAGGCGAGTCAGCAATATGTCTCGTGGTCTTATCGTGGCGTGTTTATCTTCTGCCGTTAGGTCAGACAATAGAAATGCCACTTACACGCTTAGAGTAGCAGATTGATGGTGACCAACTTTAAACAGAACTTGTTTAATTTTCACACACATTTATTAAAATAATAAAAAGCATAAAATTACTCAACTTGACTCTGGATGCTATTTACGATTGACAATGTGAAGTTCCTTTGGTCTTGGTATGTTAATCTTATTCTCACATATCTCTGATACTTGAGAAAGTGTCTATTCATTTATCTTCATGACTATGTACAGGAATATGATAATCTTATTAGGCACAGACTGAAACTTGACTATAGACTGGTACAGACAGTGTGGTGTCACCGCCAGACACCACACTTGCTAGGTGGTAGCTTAAATCGGCCGCGGTCCGTTTAGTACATGTCGGACCCGCGTGTCGCCACTGTGTGATCGCAGACCGAGCGCCACCACAAGGCAGGTCTCGAGATACGGACTAGCACTCGACCCCAGTTGTACGACGGCTTTGCTAGTGACTACACTGACGAAGCCTTTCTCTCATTTGCCGAGAGACAGAATAGCCTTCAGCTAAGTCCATGGCTATGACCTAGCAAGGCGCCATTAACCGTATCTGAAGATAGTCTTATTTGTATTATCAAGAGCGATGTACCACAAGGATAATTAAAAGTTAAGTATTCGAGGAGCTGCATACTTTTCTTGTATACCATTCACTACTTATCCTGTTCCAGAATTCACGCCCGTCTGCGTTAGATAGCGTGCATTTCGGCCTCCTATATCTACAAGGTGTTGGCACATTTGCCAACACATCAGACAGACTAATGCAGACTAAGGCAGACTAATGCAGACTGATGCAGACTAAGGCAGACTAAGTAATCGGAGGTCTGTACACTCGTTATAATACCTAGCGCGTTCAGGTATCACTGCGCGAGTGTGATCCGCGAGGAAAAAAGGTTCTACGTTAACAGCAATCTCATTGGCTGCGTTACATATTAATACGCGGAAGCAGAATTTGGTCCGTCTCTAAGACAGCGCCATCTCGTAGTGCGGAGACGGACGAGCGCTGCGCCTGCGCTGTTGTGCTTAGCGGGGCGCGCTCTAGTGGGAAAGTTGTGTACGCGCTGACTACGCGGAACTATGTACACAACAGGCACGGATATAAGGCGACCTGACAACATAGTAGCCACTTTCTTAAAAAAAACGACGCCGGTTGATTTGGAGACCTGCAGATGGCGTGTAATTGGTACCAGGCGTTCACGTGCCCCTCCACTGGTGACGTACCTAACGGCAGGGACGTCCTCATACTGCAGGTACACGTCCAGCGGCCGCCCTATGGAATAAGCTCACGAGTAGACTACGGCAAGTACCGTGACCCGGTTTCCCAGAAACTTCGCTCACTGGAAGAGAAGCCAAAATAAGCGAACACGGGTCTCAGTTTACCCGTAGATACTCGACCTTTTCTGAGAAAACGACCACCAAAGTTGGCGACGTAACTTAGATGCCTTTTAGCAAGCGGTAAGCTCAGCCCAACCGGTGGCATAGTGGCTAGAGTCGTAGCCTCCCGCTTTCGTGCCCTGTGTTCGAAAAAACGATTATTGTTTTTCTTTATTTTACTTTCTTCATTTATCTGCCCATGTCTGTAGAAGATTACTACACTAATGTTTCTTATCGAGTTAGAAGATACAAGGCCGTTATATTGCAAAATTACGAATGGATATCACAGTAAGTGTCATTCAGTTATTACATAATATATGTCTGAATGGTGTTTTCAGCGATTACAACCTTTTTAAATTCTCAAATTCTTGTATTTCATTCTTATATCACTTCTTATATTTTATGAATTAAAAATACAGACTTGCTTGCGGAGGTTTTTATTTTCAAATTTCAATGACGCGTTTTGCATGTGGTAGGCATCTTCAGATTTTCTACAGTGCAAAAAATTACAAAATTAGGTATAAGGAAACGTCCTGACCCCATCTTGTGCAATAACGTACTCTACGGAAAAAGTTTTTACGCAAACTTACAGAAACTGGTCACGGCGCACGCCGTCCATAAAATGATTACACGATGCGAATACATCGGCAAAATGCGACGGAGATATCAAAAAGTTGAAAATCCCCAATGCCTGTGAAGTGGGTTCCTTAAAAGAAACGCAATGGTGGAAGACTGCAACGTTTAAAATCCCCCGAAGCGATGTAGATGTCGCTGAGACAAGTAGCTTAAGACAAGACACATGGGGCCGCAAACTTCGGGAAATACCCCGAAAGTGGATCACAGATATTGAACATTCCACGTCACCCGATAGCATTTCTCGCTGCAAGTGCTTTCCGATCCTTTCATAGCCGGAAGGGGTCAGTGCTACACATCGCTCCGCTAGGCTACTGTTTTCTAACAAATTTTGCAGATGAGATCTGTCGTAAAAGTTACAAAATTATTGTCCACGCTTTAACGAAGCAAAGACTACTGTAATTTTGTGTGTCTTTCCTTTTGTCCCTTCTTTTCTCGTTGACAAACTTTATTCAGTAAAGAACAAGTAGGTCATTTGCTGTTAACGGTACAATTCGGAAGTTTGTTTACTTGTGTCGCAATACGGTATGTTTTCGCTGTGGTATACTTTGCATTTAACCAGGGGAGACCGCGAGACCGGTAAACGAAACAATAACAATTACCTAAATGTGCATGCATAAGTGTCTTACACAGTGCAAAATACACTGTGTGCTAGACATAAGCCTCGAACCCTGAGCCCCATGTGCTAAAGTCAAGCACGTAGGCCCGGAGCCACACCGACGCGAATACTTACTCCACTTGGGTTGGGATGACCAGTTGCCACTGACTGATAGGTTCCATCACTGCGCATGGTATGTCATCTGGTGACGTCACATGTTCAACATTTGTCATCCACTTTTAGGATATTTCCACATTTGCAGCCCCATGTGTCTTATATTCAATTACTTGTCTCTGCGTTATCTACGCCACTTCGGGTGTTACTATGAATCACCGTGTATACAGGGTGGTACATTCAGAGTGACCGGGCCAAATATTTACCTACGTTCTGTATTTTAATTTAAAAAACCTACCTGTTACCAACTGTTCGTCTAAGATTCTGAGCCATATGTTTGTGATTATTACAGCTCCTTGTACCACAAAGCGAAAAAAGTGGTCCAACTAAAACATTCATAATTCTTTGCGTACTACTCGAATATGTAATAAAAAATGGGGGTTCCTATTTAAAAAAGCGCAGTTGATATCCGTTTGATCTATGGTCCAACCATAGCGCCATCTGGTTCTTTGTAGTTTTTTCGTTTGACGCTTATTTCGTGAGATATTTGACCCGGTCACGATCAATAAAAGCGCACAGCATTCGTGGAGCTGTCATTCGTACTCTTGTGATCCATGTGAAAAGGTTTCCAACGTGGCTATGGCCGCGCAACGGGAATTAACAGACATTGAACGCAGAGTGGTAGTTGGAGCAAGACGCATGGGACACTCCATTTCGGAAATCGTTAGGGAATTTAATATTCCGGAATTCACAGTTTCAAGAGTGTGCCGAGAATACCAAATTTCAGGCATTACCACCCACCACGGACAATGCAGTGGCCGATGAGCTTCACTAAACGACCGAGAGCAGCTGCTTTTGCGTACAGTTGTCGTTGCTAACCGACAAGCAACACTGCTTCAAATAACCTCAGAATTCAGTGTGGGATCTATGATGAATGTATCCGTTAGGGCAGTGCGTCCAAATCTGGCGTTAATGCTCTATGGCAGCAGACGTCCGAAAGGAGTACTTTTGCCAGCTGCACGGCATCACCTGCAGCGCCTCTCCTGGGCTTGTGACCATATCGGTTGGATTCTAAATGCCTGGAAGTCAGTGGCCTGATCAGATGAGTCCAGATTTCAGTTAGTAAGAGCTTATGGCAGGGTTCGAGTGTAGCACAGATCCCACAAAGCCGTGGACCCAAGTTGTCAACAGGCAATGCGCAAGCTGGTGGCGGCTCCATAATGGTGTGAGCTGTGTTTACATGGAATGGACTGAGTCTTCTGGTCCAAGTGAACCAATCAGTGGCTGGAAATGCTTATGTTTGGAGAACATTTGCAGCCATTCGTGGACTCTATGTTCCCAAACCGGGCCAAAATTGCTCGCAGTTGGTTTGAAAAACATTTTGGGCAGTTCGAGAGAATGGTTTGGCCACCCAGATCACCCGACACGAATCCCATCGAGCATTTAAGGTACATAATCGAGATGTCAGTTCGTGCACAGAATCCTTCATCAGCAACACTTTTGCTGTTATGGACGGTTACAGAGGCAACATGGCTCAATACTTCACTACGCCGGGCAAAAGGAGGTCCGACATGATGTTAGGCGGTATCCCATGACTTTTGGCACCTCAGAGTACATGAACCATGATGTTTATATTCTCGGAGAGTAAATGTTAACCTTTCTTCTATATCTACGTGACACTGCCGTCTTCTGACAACAGACATTTCCATACCCGTATGGCGGAAACTCAGATACCATATTGCACCTCGCACGACCCGATCTGTCGCCCAATCTCAATCCCGTAGCAAATGTCTGGCATTATTTTCGGAAGCAGTGAAATGTAGCAATCAACATCCACACTGTTTGAATCGTCTGTGGGATCTTAGCTTCAGTTGGATGTAGAATACGTGAAGTAAGTTGTGGACTGTCTTCCTCGTGGAATTGGGGCCATCATTAAACCTTTCACTACGCATTTAGTCTGAGCGGCCGCCAGGCGTGTGAGGGTAATTCACGTAGTGCGTATCTATACGAGTGTAGTATTCTGTTGTTTTAATTGAGAAAAAATTAAGGTGCCAAATGCAGTATTATCTTGTTAAGATGACTCTTTTTTTTAATCTTTATAGGGAAGTACTTTTTTAAAAAAAATGTGCTTTATTAGGGAAACAAATACACAAATACACTAGTAAACCTTCGAAGTGTGGTACTGACAAAAAGTCAAATTTAAAGATGCATTACATTTTATGCAAATGTATCTAGTGTCACTTCATTTGCCATGTTTTGCAAGTACAACATACCTTCTCTGGGTGGTGTTCTTCTTTGACGTTCCTGGGATTAGCCAGAGAAATTGGCGCTCAGTTAGGCGTAAGTGCTTATCACCATCAGACGGTCTCTTCCACGACGGCCCTCTGTTTACGGCTGGTGGTGAATCCCTAGGATCGCCTTGGTAAGTTGCTGCTGAAAATCAGATCTTTCCATTTCAGTTTTGTGTAAACGGTTGTGCGTTCAGCAGACAGATCCGCCAAATGACAAAAAAACACTGTTTATACTATTTTACAATTTTTCGTACGTATTCTACTGAACTTAACATTATGTCGCATCTGTCGACGATCCGCATATTTTCCGCATAGCTTCCGATTCGAGCAGGTTTTCTTTTTCTTTCGTTTGTGCTTCTCTCGTTTTTGTCAGTCGCTATCATTTCGCTTTTATGAAGAGTTGAAAGCATCCTCACTTCCCACATGTCCTGCCACTTGAGAGCAAAAGGTTTATCTGTTGATATAAACTCGATCTCATCTGTCTTGAGTTTTTTTGATGAAGCAGGTATACCTTTACAATTTTTCTTACCGTTTCACAAACATTAGTCACTCTTTTACGCAGACAAGAAATAACGTTGGGCTAGTGTATCAATTGTCAACATACAATGTATAACTTCGCCAAGGTAGTGTTCTAGTGAAGTAAGAACAATGCTTCCAAGTATTCCAACACTTACACCAAAATAGGTTTCTTTTTTAAGTCTGTTGCTGCATGCAGATAAATAGTAAAGGCAAGAATATATCCAGAGTCACAGTCAGACAGAAAAAAATTTTCGGCAGATCTATGGAGTTTGGATGAAATGTACTGTTTGAAGAAGACGCGACCTTTGTAGAGAACTGAACTTTCGTCACTGAACATATACATTACTGGCCATTAAAACTGCTACACCACGAAGATGACGTGCTCCAGACGCGAAATTTAACCGGCATGAAGAAGATGCTGTGATATGCAAATGATTAGCTTTTCAGAGCATTCACACAAGGTTGGCGCCGGTGGCAACACCTACAACGTGCTGACATGAGGAAAGTTTCCAACCGATTTCCCATACACAAGAAGCAGTTCACCGGCTTTACCTGGTCAATCGTTGTTGTGATGCCTCATGTAACGAGGAGAAATGCATACCATAACGTTTCCGACTTTGATAAAGGTCGGATTGTAGCCTATCGCGATTGCGGTTTATCGTATCGCGACATTGCTGCTCGCGTTGGTCGAGATCCAATGACTGTTAGCAGAATATGGAATCGGTGGGTTCAGGAGGGTAATACGGAACGCCATGCTGGATCCCAACGGCCTCGTATCACTAGCAGTCGAGATGACAGGCACCTTATCCGCATGGCTGTAACGGATCGTGAAGCCACATCTCGATCTCTGAGTCAACAGATGGGGACGTTTGCAAGACAACAACCATCTGCACGAACAGTTTGACGACGTTTTGAGCAGCATGGACTATCAGCTCGGAGACCATGGCTGCGGTTACCCTTGACGCTGCATCACAGACAGGAGCGCCGGCGATGGTGTACTCAACGACGAACCTGGGTGCACGAATGGCAAAACGTCATTTTTTTTGGATGAATCCAGGTTCTGTTTACAGCATCGTGATGGTCGCATCTGTGTTTGGCGACATCACAGTGAACGTACATGGCACGCGTGTATTCGTCATCGCCATACTGGCGTATCACGCGGCGTGATGGTATGGGTTACAATTGGTTACACGTCTCGGTCACCTCTTGTTCGCACTGACGACACTTTGAACAGTGGACGTTACATTTCAGATGTGTTACGACCCGTGGCTCTACCCTTCATTCGATCTCTGAAAAACCGTACATTTCAGCGGGATGATGCACGACCGCATGTTGCAGGTCCTGTATGGGCCTTTCTGGATACAGAAAATGTTCGACAGCTGCCCTGGCCAGCACATTCTCCAGATCTCTCACCAACTGAAAACGTCTGGTCAATGGTGGCCGAGCAACTGGCTCGTCACAATACGCCAGTCACTACTCTTGATGAACTGTGGTATCGTGATGAAGCTGCATGGGCAGCTATACCTGTACACGCCATCCAAGCTCTGTTTGACGCAATGCCCAGGCGTATCAAGGCCGTTATTTCGGCCAGAGGTGGTGGTTCTGGGTACTGATTTCTCAGGATCTATGCACCCAAATTGCGTGAAAACGTAATCACATGTCAGTTCTAGCATAATATATTTGTCCAACGAATACCCGTTTATCATCTACATTTCTTCTTGGTGTAACAATTTTAATGGCCAGTAGTGTAGGTAAAAGCTATGGAAAGCATCTCAAAATCCTTTTCTTAGATGATCTACAATTCGTCTAATTTTCCAGATTTTATCAGCACCAGGGTCCTCGTTGCTATCAACAAAGTGTAACATTCTTACTAAAATAAGGTACCTGTGTCATGACATGATTTGCGCAAACATTGGAATAGACAGTAACGGGTCGTTGGTCCAATAACTGTATATTGCATTTATTGAGCCATCAGAAACTTCACGGCAAGAAAACAGTAAAATTCATGGCCAGTTATGTTTTTCCAACGTCGCAGTCTTGATTTTTCACTGTCATTGTTGCAAAGGTACTAGTAATATAAATTATATTGCTGAGGTAAGTAGTTTGCAGTTTCTTGGCTAAAAAAAATTTGGAAGAGGTCGTATACAATAGATGAATCAGCTAAATTGACGATTTTGCAACCAGAATGACTGTTATCGAATTTATACACTTTGGGATCCAAATTAGAGTATTTCCATCTAAAATCATCTGATATGTGTCTTTTAGCAGGTTTATCAGGCATATGCTCAGGCTCTTCTTCGGAAGCGGAGGAAGAAGCGATGGTAAAATTAAAATCTAGATCTGCGTTTACTGGTTCAGCGTTTGCCGGTTCACTAACATTTTCAATATTTGTCGTGACGGGTTCAGCTACAGGCTCATCGGAATCACTATTTGTCCAACCATAAACAGCTGGATTGTATATGATGAAGTCCTGGTCGTCATTTTGATTTAGAAGACTCAGTAGCTCATCTTCTGTAAATCGACGGTAGCATCGTCTCATTTTATTCAATTACACGATAGCGCAGCACACAAACTGGCCAATGTTACGATACCACTGACCACTAAAGAGAATTCAGCATTCAGTAAGTCTTCCGGGTAATTCCCAGTACTCCAAGTATTAGACCACATACTTGTGGAACAACCATCTCCGACTCACTGGCCAGGTGGTAGACGTTATACGTATCTACACGATTGTAGCAGGGAACTGCTGTCGCTATTTTTCGTAGCAAGTCGTTTATATACGCCTGGAGCATTGAAACGGTTAGCGTATATATACGTGTGGAGCAGTGGAAGGGTTAAGGCTAGATGGGGTGTTACGCGAAGTTAGTGTGCTGTATCGTGGTGGAAACTATTTTTCCTGCATGTTTACGTCAGTGGTGTCATGTCAAAGTGTAATCCGAGTACTGGCTCCGTGATACAATATTTTCCCTTCAAGGTCCGAAGATTACATAACTTGTTGTTGTTGTTGTGGTCTTCAAACCTGAGACTGGTTTGATGCAGCTCTCCATGCTACTCTATCCTGTGCAACCTTCTTCATCTCCCAGTACCTCCTGCAGCCTACATCCTTCTGAATCTCCTTAGTGTATTCATCTCTTGGTCTCCCTCTACGATTTTTACCCTCCACGCTGCCCTCCATTACTAAATTGGTCACCCCTTGATGGCTCACAGCATGTCCTACCAACCGATCCCTTCTTTTAGTCAAGTTGTGCCACAAACTCCTCTGCTCCCCAGTTCTATTCAATACCTCCTCATTAGTTATGTGATCTACCCATCTAATCTTCAGCATTCTTCTGTAGCACCACATTTCGAAAGTTTATATTCTCTTCTTTTCTAAACTATTTATTGTCTTTGTTTCACTTCCATACATGGCCACACTCCATACAAATACTTTCAGAAACGACTTCCTAACACTTAAATCTATACTCGATGTTAACAAATTTCTCTTCTTCAGAAACGCTTTTCTTGCCATTGCCAGTCTACATTTTATATCCTCTCTACTTCGACCATCATCAGTTATTTTGCTCCCCAAATAGCAGAACTCCTTTACTACTTTAAGTGTCTCATTTCCTAATCTAATACCCTCAGCATCACCGGACTTAATTCGACTGCATTCCATTATCCTCGTTTTGCTTTTGTTGATGTTCATCTTATACCCTCCTTTCAAGACACTGTCCATTCCGTTCAACTGCTCTTCCAAGTCCTTTGCTGTCTCTGACAAAATTACAATGTCATCGGCGAACCTCAAAGTTTTTATTTCTTCTCCATGGATTTTAATGCCTACTCCGAACTTTTCTTTTGTTTCCTTTACTGCTTGCTCAATATACAGATTGAATAGCATCGGGGAGAGGCTACAACCCTGTCTCACTCCCTTCCCAACCACTGCTTCCCTTTCATGTCCCTCGACTCTTTTAACTGCCATCTGCTTTCTGTACAAATTGTAAATAGCCTTTCGCTCCCTGTATTTTACCCCTGCCACTTTCAGAATTTGAAAGAGAGTATTCCAGTCAACATTGTCAAAAGCTTTCTGTAAGTCTACATATGCTAGAAACGTAGGTTTGCCTTTCCTTAATCTTTCTTCTAAGATAAGTCGTAGGGTCAGTATTGCCTCACATGTTCCAACATTTCTACGGAATCCAAACTGATCTTCCCTAAGGTCGGCTTCTACCAGTTTTTCCATTCTTCTGTAAAGAATTCGCGTTAGTATTTTGCAGCTGTGACTTATTAGACTGATAGTTCGGTAATTTTCACATCTGTCAACACCTGCTTTCTTTGGGATTGGAATTATTATATTCTTCTTGAAGTCTGAGGGAATTTCGCCTGTCTCATACATTTTGCTCACCAGATGGTAGAGTTTTGTCAGGACTGGCTCTCGCAAGGCTGTCAGTAGTTCTAATGGAATGTTGTCTACTCCTGGGGACTTGTTTCGACTTAGGTCTTTCAGTGCTCTGTCAGACTCTTCACACAGTATCATATCTCCCATTTCATCTTCATCTACATCCTCCTCCATTTCCATAATATTGTCCTCAAGAACATCGCCCCTGTATAGACCCTCTATATACTCCTTCCAACTTTCTGCTTTCCCTTCTTTGCTTAGAACTGGGTTTCCATCTGAGCTCTTGATATTCATGCAAGTGGTTCTCTTTTCTCCAAAGGTCTCTTTAATTTTCTACATAACATATGGAACCGAATGCATCAGTCGCATTGTATTAGGTCGGTGCATAAGTTCATAGCGTTTTTGTTTTGCATGTTGGTATTCCGGTTGCTATGGGTCTATTTATCGATTGTCAATTTTTGTTTGTACTTCACTGTTGCTCTCTGAGATTACATATTGTCATTTTCTTATTTACAGATAGAGAGTGGAGCTGTGGATGCTAGGAAATGCAGCCCCAAGTAGAGAAGTCGGAACATTTCCGAATTTTTGTTATGTTTCAGTTCAGTAAAATGGTGACAGCAGCAGAGGCAGCCAAAAACATTTGTGCCGTGTATACAGGTAATATCATTGGACAGGGCACTGTAAAAAAATGGTTTTCTCGTTTTAAGGAGGATCGTTTCGACATCAGTGACTCACCACGTTCAGGATGACCTTCGGGGTTTCGAAGACCGTTTAAATGCCTTAAACCACGATGATCCACGTCAGTGTACTCGATAACTGGTGAGTGTGATGAACTGTCATCATTCCACCATCGTGCGACATTTGCATGCAGTGGGGAAGGTCCAAAAATCGGATGTACGGGACCGCACGCTCTAAGCCATTATCACAAAAATGAGCGGGTGGCCATATGTGCATCTCTGCTTGCTCGTGAACATCAACGACCATTCCTGTCCCGTATCGTTAGTGGTGGCGAGAAATGGTGTCTTTATGCTAACATAAGGGAAAGAAAGGAAAGACCGAGTCCAAACAAAGCAGCAACTTCCTGCACAAAGACCAGCGATCGTCCACAAAAAGTAATGTTATCCATCTGATGGAATAACTACGGTGTGGTGTAGTACGAACTGCTTCCACGATATGTAAAAATCGCTGCTGACATTTATTGTCAACAACTGAGACGTTTGCAGACGCAATCGAAGAACAACGACCAGGAAGATTGCGTGAAGTGACGCTTCTCCGAGGTAACGCCCGCCCGCATTCTGCTAGACTGGCAAAAAAGACTACACTGTAATTGGTGTGGGAAGTGATTCCGCGCCCCCCTCGTTCACCAGATCTCGCTCCCTGGGATTTTCACCTCTCCCGCTCTGTATCGAACAGTTTTCGAGGAACTTTCTTTCTGGATGAAAATGCGCTCCGAACGAGGCTCGATGAGTTCTGCGCCTCAAAACCACGTGATTATCTATAGTTGCGGAAGCGAAAAAGTGGTTCAAATGGCTCTGAGCACTATGGGACTTAACTTCTGAGGTCATCAGTCCCCTAGAACTTAGAACTACTTAAACCTAACTAACCTAAGGACATCACACACATCCATGCCGGAGGCAGGATTCGAACCTGAGACCGTAGCGGTCGCGCGGTTCCAGACTGAAGCGCCTAGAACAGCTCGGCCACTCCTGCCGGCGCGGAAGCGAAAAGTTACCCCACCATTGGCAGAGTTTTGTAAATAGAGAAGGAGAATATATTTGTTTCGTGTATCTATTGTGTTTATTAAACTTGTGGAAAAACGCTACGAACTTATGCACCGAGCTGTTTCTAAGAAAATGGCCACCGTCAGAGGTGACCGGACTCTTGTAAAACATTGCGTCGACTTAATACAAAAATATATTTCGCATATTCGTCGCAGTTGCTAGAGCAAGCAGAAATAATTGGAAAAAGTGTAGCTGGTATCTGGGGCCTAGAAAAGAAGTGGTGTAGGTATCCGGTAATATTGTGTTGCTACAGTGGAGAGTGGGTTTAAAGCGGTGAGGCGGGCTGTGTTGGGAGCGGAGGCGCGCGCCACTCCAGCCGCATAAAAGGCTCAGCGGACTGGATAATTAGTTGCCTGCGCGCGCCCTGCCTAACCTTATATTGGCCGCACAATAACGAGTGGCTCTTAAGCGCTAAAGCAGACTTCTGCGTGTTTTGATCGCAAATTTTTATTTTTAAAACAAAAAGGAGGAACGAGCGAATGGAACCAGTTACTTCAGTTCTTTCACAATAGAATGCCCCTAATGAAGGTGAAATCGTATGGAAAGAACCGTCTCATCGCTGGCTAATAAATGTACGGACGTAAACGCGCGGCTGCGTTTCTATTGGAGTGAAAACAGGGCGGAGGGGGAAGCACCGGAGCATTGGCAAGCAGCGCGAACTGATAGGAGCCGTAATTAGCGCGGCTGTAGCCGTGAAGTGTAGTGCGCGTCCTCCACACGTTTCTCACGTCGAGGCATTGGCCACCGAGAGAGCATAAGAATGCCTCCCGTCAAAACGAATCCATTCGTAACTCGCGATTCGGAGGAACTTCTAATGGTTCGCCGGGGCCCGAAAAATCATCACGTAAGAGAAGCTGACTGAAAATGGAAGGGAGAAGAAGTGAACAAATCGTTGCTCGGGAGTTTCACTGCTTTAATGTCCTTCGCTCATTCCGGCACGCTGCGAGTCGGAAGCGATCACTTTTTACGGAATAATTACCTCTGGGGCCGATGACATTTATACTCTGCTACCATTCGGGATTTTTTATTAGGTAGGAAGCAGTTAGTTATCTTGTATGGAGAGTCATCGACAGATGTAAAAGTAACTTTGGGCGTGCGTCGAGGAAGTGCGTTGGGACCCTTACTGTTTTGTACACTGCGAGAAAAAAATTAGTACAACTTTTAGAGGTTTCAATTTCACTCGAGTGACAACAGTGCATACGGTGTACATGAAGTGATTACATTTACATCCGTAGCACAGGCGGTTCTCAGGTACCAGATATCGACCCGTGCTGAAACCCCGTACTTGTACACGGTGTAGCCTCCACTGGCGGCAATGCAGATGCTGACTCTGGTATCTAGTTGATCGTAAAAATGCCGAGTATTGCCCTGGGATACGTTATGCCACGCCTACTCGACCTGTTCACGTAGTCAGCTGACGAGTCGTACGAGTCACTTCTGGTCTCATCGTATCCCGCACGTGCTCGTTTGGAGACAAGTCCAGAGATCGTGCTGACCAGACAAGCTGCTCCACGTCTTGCAGAGCACGTTCAGTTCCACGGGCAGTTTATAGACGAACATTATCCTTTTGGAATAACTTTCCCGTTGCAATAACGGCAAAAGAATGGGTCCGACAACATTCTGCACATACAGAGTGCTGGTTAGCGTTCCTTCCAGAAACACGAAAGGTGAACGAGAGTTGTAGCTCATCAGACTCCAGACCGTAAGGCCTGGGGTGGGGCAGTTTCTCTCGGATGACTACACTCTATGAGACAGTGCTCACCGGTGTATGTTGTACGCACAAACGACCATTAGTCGCATGCTGGCAGAATCTGCTTTCATCGCTGAAGACCACGGCGCGCCATTCCATCTTCCGAGGGATCCTCTGAGAGCGTCATTCGAGCCGTGCACGTCGATGCTGTGGTGTGAGTGGAAGACGAGCTGTAGGTGTGTGTCCCAGTAGCCCCACTGCTACAGTTGGTGTTGACACTTGTGGGCTCACGAGCCCTCGGTAACTGTACGGTATGCCACTCCTGCCTCTACAGTACGACGATCCTGGAGGACGTCAGTGCTGCGGCGACGTCCAGAGCCACTCCTATGGGTGTGAGAATGTTCACGTGACCACTTATACAAGCATCGTTGCACAACTGACGCACCACTTCCAAATTGTGTGGGAATTCTCCGAAAGGACCATCCCGCCACTCGGAAGGCCAAGATTTGACCTCTTTCAAACTCGCTCAGTTGGCTGTAGGAAGGACGAGTACGTCTCCGTGGTATGGTTGTCTGCTCGCTTCACACATCTGCACCACACTGAGCCCTCTGGCTGTGAGCATTCCCTATTAAACGGTAGACACAGATGGCGCCCTGGTAGCTATGCCACTAAGCTAACTATAGGCGGACGACGATGAAACCGTTATCAGTACATCTACTATCCACCAGGTGGCATATGCAGTCATCGGATCAAAATCGACGCAGTCTTTCCGCAATCAGTCTGCAAACGGTATTGCTTACAAATCAGTTGTTCGACTCATCCTAGAATAATGCTCAAGTATATGGGATCAATACCAAATATGTGTAACTGGAGATATTGGACGTAAAAAGAGGAAGACAGCATGAATGGTCACAGTTTTATTTCTTCGTCGGAGAGTATCACAGAGATCTTGAAGAAACTGAACTAGCATGATCCCTGAAGATAGATGTATATTATTCCGAGAAAGCTTGCTTACAAAGTTTCAGCCGGCCGGTGTGGCCGAGCGGTTCTAGGCGCTACAGTCTGGAACCGCGCGACCGCTACGGCCGCAGGTTCGATTCCTGCCTCGGGCATGGGTGTGTGTGATGTCCTTAGGTTAGTTAGGTTTAAGTAGTTCTAAGTTCTAGGGGACTGATGACCTCAGAAGTTAAGTCCCATAGTACTCAGAGCCCTTTGAACCATTTGAACAAAGTTTCAAGTAGCGGCTTTACATTATGACTCTTGGAATATATTACAGCCTCAATACGCACCACTCCCGTAGGAATCGTGAGGACAAGATATTAATTACAGCATGCACGGAGGCATTTAAATAATCATTCTTTCCGAGCTCCATACGAGATTGGAAAGGGAAAAACCTTAATAAATGGTCTATTAGGACGTACTCTCTTTCGTGCAATTCACAGTGATTTGCAGAGTATAGATGTAGAAGGACAGGGTGCGACAGTACATACCTTTGGCAGCAACAGTAGGTCTACCCGACTGGGCGTCGAGGGAATGGTCCAGTCCGACATGTCGAAACTCACCCTGAAATAGACGTATTACAAGTGCTTTCTCCTCTCTCCTTTTTTTTTAGTTGTTGAAATTACTCGTTTTGTCGCACGAAGAACCGTTAATGACTGCGGTTTGTACAGCCCGTCCTGCCTAGCTCGCGATCGACCGTGACAAGAGCGCATAGCGCTGCATAGTGCTAATATTCGTAGGGACACAGGCGAATTTGAAGCACCTAAACCGTACAAAAATGTCACATGTTATTAATATTTTGAATAAGAGGCAGTTCGTATTGACAGCTAAATGGTTGCAAATGTAATTCTTACAAAGGTGATTATTAGAAGAAAAGGCAGTGTTTGATGTTACATTACGAACGACTTCCATCAATCGTTATTTTAATTTATTGAAACGAAATATCATTTTATAACAATTTCTCTAGCACAGTTCTAACAATAATTTTTGAATAATGAATATTTTAGTAAAAACTAACCAGTTCATTGCTTATAATGTGAAGGACATCGAACATTTTAAAATCAGGGATGGTAAAATAGTCTTTATTAAACTGAGTGACAGTGGCTAGCGCTGTAACGTGCAGTTCTGTTTGACGGCCGCCATTATATTTCAGTATGTTGACGACTCCCAAGGGTTGTATGTCTTTTAATTCTTTGTTTCCCTCGCGGATTTTGACGATGGTTTCATCTTATCATATGTGGATTGTCATGTGCTGTCCGAGCTCGTATTTTGACAGAGTATGTAAATTGAAGGAGATCACTGGTGTCAGCTGCAGCGGGACATCACGCAGAATCAGCGGTGATGAGCGAAAATGTGTATCGGACCGGGATTCGAACGCAGGATCTCCTGCTTACTAGGCAGGGACGGCAACCACTGCGACACAACGTTAGCGCAACTGCACCCACTATCTGGGCACGACTCACGGCCGATCCACGTTCTCACCGTGATCGGATGTATTTGTGCATCCGTACTGAACAAGGTGGCTCTATTGCCCAGCTAGGTGTATCAGTTATGTGCTTTTTGACATGTCAGAAAGAACGAACACCGTGCATTCATTTAATTCATATATTTTGACAGAATTTTGGAGATATTTTACTGATCGTGCACGGTTCGGATCAGATGAACATCTGTCGTTTCATCCAATGTTTTACCGAGGAGTGACATGTTTCTACGCGCACTTGCACCTTGGAAGTCGTGGCACATGAAGTATTAGTTTTATATGACCTGAAGATGTACCTTCAGGGTACGAAACCGGTCTGTATACATTGAAAACACAATAAACAGCTACTGCGGATTTGGACTGCCACTCCGTTTAATATAGGCTATTTTACCATCTCTGATTTTAAATTGTTCGATTGTCCTTCACTTTATGTACAAGTTCTTTGGCAGTGGTTGCCCAACCTATAAGGTTATTTGTAATTCCTTTTTTATTCTCCATAATCGTCACAACAAAGTGAAGCATCACTCGAATGACGAAAATATTTTCCTTACACCAGGCCCAACTAACGAAAGAAAAATTAACGTTTTCAGGCACGTCACAATAATTACTAGTTTTATTTAGACAGAACTGAGGTGCAGTAAGAACTGGCCCTGTCCGTTGCTTTGCTTATTGTGCTGCATGTCGAGTATACTTAAAATAATTCGTAAAATGTGCCATTCTAACTGATAATGCACAAATGACTCAAATTTAAGAATACTCTTCTCCTGATAAACCTCAAATGACACGGAGCTATCAGAAATTATATTGTAGGACAATTTCCTTAAAAATGCTTTCCAAGTCGAAACAACGATTTATCAAGAGTCACATTGGTTGTTCCAGGCGGAATCTGAATTTTATCAACAATCTTTTTGTTGTCGTCCTGAAAGACAGAGGTATGTCCAGGCCAGGAGTCCAACAAAAGCAATGAATTAATTTCTGCAACTGGTTATAAACCGTTTTGAATGAAATGTTACAGAAATCTTTCTTATTTTTCAAGGTATTGATAGGTCGATTATAAGATTTTTAGCACTAAACAATCTTTTTTTTATTTTTGGTCCTAATATGCTTTGAAGTCCCTGAAGACAGATATAAAGCCGCGGAAACAGTAATTCACTCGAATACTTATCACTAGCAGTGTTGTATAAGAATGTGTCATAGCATTAATCGATTGCACATCACACTGTGTCTTTTTCCGCCTCGAAGTAATTAGGCCTAAGTGAGTTTTTCTCGCAGTTCTTTCACGAAACCTGACTGATCGAAGATAGACACAGTAGATGTGGGGATAACAGCAAGCTTCGTCTTCGCATCGGCTACGAATTAATGGCATCTCCACCACACATTTACTTGAATTAAACTTCGTTGTTTTACGACTTCCTGTACTGTATGATTTCTTGAATTTACTTAACAAGATCGAAGAAGACTTGAAATCAGCAGTGCTCATCTCAGTCGCGATCGGATGTCCCAGTTGTATAAGTCTCCATTGGTAATGGTGCACTGCCTCTCACGAGCAGCTCTAAATGTTTCATATCTCAAGAAAACTCCTCTAAACGACTGTAGGTATTTATTCAAGTTTAGGGGTTTATCTTGGTTATTAACTGGGGGCTTTTAGACAGTTTTTCTTACACTGTTTTGCAAGTTTCAGTTTGGCACGTATTTATTACTTCGTGTAAGTCATTCTCCCATTTACACAGTTCACGATCAGATTTTACGAAGCAAAACCGGGTTTCCACGCTGCTTAACGTTAAGCCTTGAACATAATGAACATCAATTCAGTTTTATCTCCATTATTAACGTTTTTGCTACCGCAAAAGCGACAGGTAATTATTATGGATACTAAAAGAGTATCAAGTTTGAGTGAACAGTAATTGCGGACAGTTATTTCAGAGAAACCATCAACGAAACCTAAAACTCGCTTGCAAATTACGATTGCGCCACAGTCGTGTTATCTGTTTGCCGATGCAGCGTCAACCAAGCATATGCGCCTGCCACATTGCGCATGAACAGTCCACTACAGTAGGGCGAGCTACGAGTTTAGCAGTTTCCAACATTTTTTTTAATACTTACAGTGTTGTGGCGTAACAAGACAGCTACGCCACACTGAAGTAGCCGAAAGGCACGCGTAATCTCACGTAGGCTAGATAGAGGTCTGAAACAGGATACGTAATGAATGGTAGCAAGAAAAGTACGTAGCTGCGTTAATACTCAACTTTTAATCCTTCATGTGAATACAGCATTCCTTGATGATACAAGTGAGACTCTATCTTAAAATGGTTAATGGCGCCTTGCTAGGTCGTAGCCATGGACTTAGCTTAAGGCTATTCTAACTATCTCTCGGCAAATGAGAGAAAGGCTTCGTCAGTGTAGTCGCTAGCAAAGTCGTCGTACAACTGGGGCGAGTGCTAGTCCGTATCTCGAGACCTGCCTTGTGGTGGCGCTCGGTCTGCGATCACACAGTGGCGACACGCGGGTCCGACATGTACTAAATGGACCGCGGCCGATTTAAAGCTACCACCTAGCAAGTGTGGTGTCTGGCGGTGACACCACATACAGTGCATCTTAGCAGCTAATATTCTGACAGAGTCTTCCTTTTGGTGTATTCTTCCTGTATAAAAAAATGTCAGGGCATGTCTCGAAATGTCAAATTGGACCACTCCCTTGTGAGCATAGATAACAGATCCAGGTAGTAGTAGTGGGACAACCTTCGCGTCACCCCACTCTCTATTGTTGCCAAATTTATTCAAGATAGCGGCGATGACGTCATCCAAGATTGCGGCATGTACACTTGGCAACAGCGCATGACGTCATCCAAGATGGCGTCTTTTGGCGGGAAAATAGGCCAATTGTGCTACGTCCAATAACCTTACCTCAAGAAAAAATGGCGGGAATTTTGAATTTTGGCGGGAAAATAGACCAATTGAGCTACATACACTAACCTATGCCTCCAGAAGAAAAAAATGGCGGGAAGTTTGAATTCCAACTCGATAATGCATGCAAAAACCGTACTTGTCTTTATTATTATTGATTATCATTTATTAACATTCACTATCATTTTTTATTATTTATATCATGCACTTGTGTATGCAATCCAACTGTGTTAGTTCATACCCTTGCCACCAGAGAGCGCCACCGTGATGTCATTAAAGATGGTTGATTTTGGCGGGAAGAAAGCCAATTGTGCTACCTCCACTGAACTACCATTACTGTTCTCCTGCACATTCAGTCTTTGCTGAGCTGTCGTTGCCATGTGCTCGGTCATAGAGATGGATGTGGGTGATAGAGCAGCCTTCAATAACTTCATTTCATGTAGACATTCGAGGGAGGACTGTAGCCACAGTTCACTACGTGAGGTGTGGAAGCGTATGATAATGGAGGAGTGTCGGAGCAATAAGTACAAGAATTCTGTTGAGCAGATTTCGGCAATGCAGAGGGATTGAGCCAGGATGCACCCCGTAACCAGCATACGCTCATGTGCATGCGCAAACTGCAGGCTTATTTACCATCAGACATTCACTCTTCCAAAATGCAAGAGACGTTCAGTTGACGCCAATTCGCTTCGGCATAAGCATATTCGTATACAACGTATATACCATTGAAACCCATCCTGCAGAATGTGTTCAATCGATGAGTTATTGATGTTTGACCACGATGAGTTTAACAGCAGTGTAGTTTGCAAGCATACAGCCGAGGACTGCCCCCATAACCTCCTACATGCTGAATGGAAAGATGAATTAATCCCGGAACATATGACTAAGAACCAGAACACAGTCTTCCAAATAAATTCCCTCCAACGAAATGCTTTAAAAATGCATTACTCATCGAACTCCAGAGTACAGCTGACGTACGCGCGCATGACTGAGCCCGCTCCGTGCCCCGCCTACTCTCCGGCCGGTGCGCCAGGTAGGTAGGCGCCGACCGGCGTCCCAGAGTCCCACCACAAACAGTCAGCTGCGCTCGCCTCAGAGTCCGGCTACGTAAACATCCTCACCCGCCCGCGAGCACTTAACCTGTCGACCACGTGCTGGACAAAGGACACGTTCCACCCCAATTTTTTTTTCTGAACAGGTTACAACCTGCCGATACCTCCCTCTCACAACTGCCCGAGATGTTTGGACAGTTCTATCACGTGACACACTAAAAGCTATATCGGTCCTAAAGTTCGCAAATTCCCAGCACCGACGGACAGGAACCGACCCACTTGCTTTGTCCAAACCACCCTCACGCCACATGCCGGCGACTCCACGGGGCCACCAGCACGTGTGATGATGGAGCACAAACTACGCTCTCGCCCCATAAACTCTGGAATTCCCTCACCGATAGACAGGAGCCGACACGTTCGAACTGGAATGTTTGGTACCGAGTTGGAAACTTTCTTGACGTCACAATGCGCGATCGACCACGTGGCACGTGGCTCTGTGGGACAAAGAACGCTCTCACTAAGTTAACTGATCACCCGATTCTCATTATTCACCCCACATACCCCGATTACCTAAGCCAAGATCTTCGCGAAAACACACACATACGCGTAAACCGTCGCTCCTGTCAAGATACGTACCTCCGCAAGTCAATTTAACACGAAGCTCTCAACTCAAATAAAAAAAAATAACAAGTCAATATCACGCGCACATGCGGGAGCCATCGCACGCTCCTAGCAAACTTCTCAACTCACATACCTATCTACTCACTCAAATTCTATATGATCCCAAAATACTTAACCTCCCCTTTATTCATTCAAAATATATTCACTCTCTACCATAAACTCCTCGCCAACAAAAAAAATAGCTAACAATATTCATCTCCAAAAACATTTCCTTCAACGCCATTCTTAATACCATCAACCTCGAATTACGCCTATATAACATACTTTTAAATAATAATAATAATAATAATAATAATAAATCATTCATCCTAACACACACATAATGATCTCACTATCATCCTCTCTCTAATATAAATAAGATCTTCACTGATACTATGAATTATTTGTCGATAATTTTATAAATTATAAAATGCCCAGCCCTCCACCATGTCCTGCAACCATCTGACTAGTTCAGCTTTCAGCTACTAGGGGCGCTAGTGAACTCATTCACCACCCCCATATAATTCTCAACAGCCATTCGTTCATCCTAAGATCATGTGATACTACGTCATCACACTTATATAAGGAGTTATCCCCCGGTCATTTTTCTCACTCGTCACTTGCATTCCATATCGTGCGTTTGTGTGTCTGCTTTGTTGCTGTTAAAATGAAGAGATTCAACAGCCAGGAGTCTGCTGCTGCGAAGAGACTTAGACTCCACGATTCACCATTATCGTGTAAGTAAATAATTTTTATTTTTGATTATCATTTTTCCTTTATATTTTTTATATTCCGGTTATTAATTATATATCTCATTGTTATAGCTGAACTCGTGGACATTATCCTCGAGTCTGAGGAGCGAGCAGGTGGCGTCAATCAGCCTTGTCCTTAACAAGTTCCATTACCTGGTAAGTACGTTTTTTCAGTGTTGTGATATCTCTACCCTTTAACTCCGTGTACGAGCTCTACATCTGTTTTGGATAGCTCTATATAAAGATCCGCTTTTCACGTGGTGTGTGTGTGTGTGTGTGTGTGTGTGTGTGTGTGTGTGTGTGTGTTATACTCGCTCTCTATAAAGATTTCATTTTTTTTATATATATATATATCTGCCTTCGTCCTCTCATTTCTATATTACCAAACTTCTTCTACAAATATTTTTTACTTTATATTATACTCATTATATTCCATCTTTCTTGATTACATCGGCACAGCGCTAGAAGAGCTTGATCGCCAATTCGAAATGGAGAGAGCTCGTCGTGAATGTAAGTACATCTCTAATAATAATAAAAATCATACTCACTAAAAAATTAAATAATTTTTTCTTCTTGTTCTTTTAATAAAAACCCTTCTTCCTAGTTTATTGATCTAGCCTTAACATATATTTTGTTTCTAGATCATCTAAGTCCACGCAGAGCGAGGGAGCCGAACACAGTAATAACGTTTTAGATGAGGACGAACTGGACATGCCTGACTGGCTTGAGGGCTTGTCGAATGCGACAATGAACTGCTGAAGCCGTGGAATGAGATCGGAGAAGGTGAATAGTTTTCATCATTGGTCAAAAATAATTACCATTATTTACTGTTATAATAATAATTATTATCTATCCCTATTTTAAATACAGATCATTAAACTTATATTTACGTTTCAGGTATATCTCACGGCATTGCCCGTGTTCCGCGAGCGGCGGCTGCAGGCGCGGGGCTCGAGGGTGGGCGAGGACACGCCCCACCTTGCATCGCACCGATCACCACAGCTCGACAGGCCGCGGCGGCGGCGGCGGCGGCCCAAACTACATGGCGTCCTTGTACATCACAACAAGCGGGTAGCAGCACTGCCAGGGGCCTGGCTGCTCCACACGTCTCTCCTCGCCGACACCGCCAGCGCAAGGTTCGTGTGCCGAGACGAATACCAGCCTCATTAAACGACGATCACGCGCCGTCGCCAGCACCATCGTCCACCGGCTGGACCCCCAGTATTAGTAGTAGTAATAGTATCCTGTGGCTAGCGGCAGTTCTCTAACCCGCCCTTTTAGTGAAGTTGATCAGGTGGGTGACACCATACCTCAGTTGCAGTACTCGGCGATTGCCGATGCCTTTGAGGAGCGAATCTCGGTCACTCGCATCGAAAAGCCGGCAGGGAGTTACCGCGATCCTGTTGGATTTTTAAACGCGTGCCTCCCTGTCCTGGAAACCGAGCTCCTCAAGGTAGTCGAGAATCCGCGTTACCCCGCCGTTAAGTGCAGTGCAGTGCTATGCATTGAGTTATCGCACCTCCCCCCCCCCCCCCCCACCACCACCTCCCAAAGTTCAGTCTGGTCAGGAAGAGACCAGCATTCATTATCTTTGGGGGGATGATGGCGTGATAACGCGGAGCACATCAATCGCTGGGTGGTTCCGTAAATCCACCTTGAGTGTCATATTGGGCCGCTTTTCCGAGATGGAGGTCAACGGCTCAGCTAAGGCACTCAGCAGAATTCTACACCTGAACATCCATATACATGTCCACAATCCATTGAATGGAGGCTCTAGCTATATCAAGCTCCCTAAAGATATAGCTAACAAGAGGGCATGCATTAATGTCGAAAATACAAAAGATCACGCTTGTTTTGCATGGTCAGTCCTGGCTTGCGAGGGAAATTACAATTATAGAGCTCAACCTGAACGTTCCAGTACATACAATGTAGGTGATAATATTTATTCATCTTATAACTTTGATGGTATTGACTTCCCCATCAAAATCCAGGACATACCTAAATTTTAGGCGCAGAATACCGGAATATCGGTACACGTTTATGGCCTGGAGAGGAAAAGCAAGTCAGACGAGCAATACAAGCATATTGTCGTCGGCCCCCTCCATTTCTCAAAATTTGCCGGTGAGCGTGAGCTGCATGTAAATATGCTGCTCTTTTCTGAAGGTGACAATTATCACTATGTCTGGATCAAGGACATGTCCCGACTCCTTTTCTCCCAACTATCAGCTGATCATAATGTAAAACATATTTGTTTAAGGTGTCTCAATTATTTCTCCTCTGAACAGTTATTAGCTACGCATCTAGTAGACTGTACGTCCAAGGATGCGGTACGTGTTATCACGCCCACAGAGGAAAACAAATTCATAAAGTTTAGGAATGCTCACCACCAGGAGCGCTGCTCGTTTGTTGTGTACGCCGACTTTGAGTGTCTCCTCGCTCCTGTGACCCGTTGTGAAGGCGATCCTACGACCTCGCACACTACCTTTACAGAGAAACACGTACCCTATGCGGCAGCGTACCAAATTGTATCGTCATATGACACCAACCTTAACCGATACAAATCTTACGTCGGCGATAATCCATCGATTTGGTTGCTCTCTGAGCTTGAAAAATTTTCAATGGAAGTTGATAAGCTGTACAGCGCCAACGTTCCAATGACCAAATCGATGGAGAATGAAGATTTGTATAATAAAGCCACCGAGTGTCATATTTGTGGGCTGCCGTTGGACAGAAAAGCGGAAACTCCTCGTAGGGACCACTGTCATCTTACAGGGAACTTCCGTGGCGCTGCTCACAATGCGTGCAATTTGAAGTACCAATTACCTAGGCACATACCAGTTTTCTTTCATAATTTAAGTGGGTATGACGCTCATTTTCTAGTTGAGCACTTGGCCGATTTCGGTTTGGAGAAAGATCAGGTGAGTGTCCTACCTGAGAGCGTCGAGAAGTATATATCATTCTCCAAACGAATGACGCCAAGAATTGCGCTGCGCTTCCTCGATACACTACGTTCTATGCAGGCACCACTATAGAAACTTGTTGAAGCTCTACCTCCTGCGGATATGCATATCACTCGAGCTGCATTTCCCGGCGAGCAAAAGTTTCAACTTGTGACTAGGAAAGGGGTTTTCCCATACGAGTAACGGTTCTAGGCGCTCAGTCCGGAACCGCGCGACTCCTACGGTCGCAGGTTCGAATCCTGCCTCGGGCATGGATGTGTGTGATGTCCTTAGGTTAGTTAGGTTTAAGTAGTTCTGAGTTCTAGGGGACTGATGACCACAGATGTTAAGTCTCATAGTGCTCAGAGCCATTTTTTTTTTCCATACGAGTATGTGAATAGTATGGCCAAACTCGACGAAACCACGATACCCGACATAACTGCATTCTCCAGAAACGTCACAGGCGACACGCTAACGGATGCAGAGTATGAGCATGCCGTGAATGTCTGGCGGGAATTCAATATTTCTAATTTAGGAGAGTACGCACGTCTTTACATGGACACAGACGTGCGCTTGCTTGCGGACGTTTTCGAGAAGTTCGGGAGTCTATGTATGACCACATATTCTCTGGACCCTGCCTTTTATTACACGGCACCTGGGTTGTCTTGGGACGCGATGCTCAAGAAAACAAAGTGCAGTATCGAATTATTGACCGATCCTGACATGCTTCTTTTCTTTGAGCGAGGGATCCGTGGGGGGCTCTGCCAATGTATTCATAGACACGCGAAAGCAAATAACCCACGGATGGGTCACAGGTTTAACGCATACCTTGATTCAAGTCATATATTGTATCTCGATGTGAGTAACTTATACGGACACGCTATGAAGGAATGTCTGCCCATTACTGAGTTTACGTGGCTGTCCGAAGATGAATGCAAGGGATTAGGTGGAAAAATCAGGAGGGGGGGGGGGGGCGGGGCGTATGGCCGCCGATTCTGATGTATGGTATGTTGTGGAGGCAGAACTGAAATACCCTATTACTTTGCATGACGCGCATGCCGATTTGCTGCTGTGTCCAGAGCAACTAGTTCCGCGAGGAGGCTCCACACCGAAACTAATGACAACGCTGGGGGACAAGCAGAGGTACATCATTCACTATCTTAACCTCCAGCAATGCCTCAGCTTGGCTGTGGAGCTGGATAAAATCACCCGGGCCATCTCCTTCAAGCAGTCCCCCTGGTTGGAGGAGTATATTGATCTGAATACGAGACAGAGAACTTCCACGTCGTGTGACTTTGAGAAAGATTTTTATAAATTAATGAATAATTCAGTTTTCGGAAAAACTATGGAGAATTTGAGGGAATGACGTGAAATTTTTATTAGAATGCAATGGGATGGGCGTTATGGCGTACGAAAATGCATTGCCAGACCAAATTTTAAACGGGTCACTATTTTCAATAAGAATTTTGTTGCTGTGGAGATGGCTAAAACTGCAGTAGAGTTTACTAAACCTATCTATGTGGGGATGTGCATACCCGACCTATCCAAACTCCACATGTACCGTTTTCATTATGAGTTCGCGAAAACTCATTTCGCAGATCGTAAATTACTTTATACGGATACAGATAGTTTCATCTACTGGGTGAAGAACTGCGATCCATATGAAATAATTGGGTATCACGCCAATGAATTCGACACGTCTTGTTATGCGGCCGATAATCCTTATGGTATTGTTCCGCAAAACAAGAAGGTTATCGGTCTCATGAAAGACGAGACGAATGGATTGCCGATTGTGGAGTTTGTAGTCTTCGGTCCAAGATGATTGCATATCGCACATTGGAAGGTCCCACTCAGAGATGGGCTAAGGGGGTACGACGGATGGCATCACGAGCTCTGTCTATCGAAGACTATTTGCAGTGCCTACGTGGTGGTGTTCATGTTGCTGAGCTGCAGCCGCCGCATATGGTCCGGCAAACTAGTATTCGATCGATAGCGCACGACGTGTACACTGTGCTGCAGTTTAAAATCGGTCTATCGCCTCATGACGATAAAAGGGTCATCTGTGATGACGGCATTGAGAGAGAGAGAGAGAGAGAGAGAGAGAGAGAGAGAGAGAGACGGCGAGAGTGTCTGCAGAGTAGTAGTATGACGCTTTTATCATACTGTAAATACTGGATGAGAGTGTTTTGTAGTGTGTATCAGCTTGCATACTTCCGTGTATGCCTGAGTGTGTGTGAATGTGTGCGAGCCTGTGTTAAGTGTGCATATGTGTTAATATTATTTATTCTATCAAAGAAAAAACAAAAAACAAAAATCATAAAAAAACAGAAAACACTAAAATAAACCCATTTATAAAAAAAGTCTATATATATATATATATATATATATATATATATATATATATATATATATATATATATATATATATTTGTATATTTTTTCACCACTGTTACTAGTCAATGGCTATACGACTGAAAACAGATAAAAATTTTACACCTGTTACAATGAAATAGAAGAAGACGAAAATACAATTTTCGCAGTTCGTATCTGCTTTGATCTTAGTAGTAGTTGTAAGTTTCACCTGCCGCTAGCCATCCAGTCAGAACTAATTTTTAAGAATGTGAGCTCCACCAATTAAATTCTTTATACACTCCTGGAAATGGAAAAAAGAACACATTGACACCGGTGTGTCAGACCCACCATACTTGCTCCGGACACTGCGAGAGGGCTGTACAAGGAATGATCACACGCACGGCACAGCGGACACACCAAGAACCGGGGTGTTGGCCGTCGAATGGCGCTAGCTGCGCAGCATTTGTGCACCGCCGCCGTCAGTGTCAGCCAGTTTGCCGTGGCATACGGAGTTCCATCGCAGTCTTTAACACTGGTAGCATGCCGCGACAGCGTGGACGTGAACCGTATGTGCAGTTGACGGACTTTGAGCGAGGGCGTATAGTGGGCATGCGGGAGGCCGGGTGGACGTACCGCCGAATTGCTCAACACGTGGGGCGTGAGGTCTCCACAGTACATCGATGTTGTCGCCAGTGGTCGGCGGAAGGTGCACGTGCCCGTCGACCTGGGACCGGACCGCAGCGACACACGGATGCACGCCAAGACCGTAGGATCCTACGCAGTGCCGTAGGGGACCGCACCGCCACTTCCCAGCAAATTAGGGACACTGTTGCTCCTGGGGTATCGGCGAGGACCATTCGCAACCGTCTCCATGAAGCTGGGCTACGGTCCCGCTCACCGTTAGGCCGTCTTCCGCTCACGCCCCAACATCGTGCAGCCCGCCTCCAGTGGTGTCGCGACAAGCGTGAATGGAGGGACGAATGGAGACGTGTCGTCTTCAGCGATGAGAGTCGCTTCTGCCTTGGTGCCAATGATGGTCGTATGCGTGTTTGGCGCCGTGCAGGTGAGCGCCACAATCAGGACTGCATACGACCGAGGCACACAGGGCCAACACCCGGCATCATGGTGTGGGGAGCGATCTCCTACACTGGCCGTACACCACTGGTGATCGTCGAGGGGACACTGAATAGTGCACGGTACATCCAAACCATCATCGAACCCATCGTTCTACCATTCCTAGACCGGCAAGGGAACTTGCTGTTCCAACAGGACAATGCACGTCCCCATGTATCCCGTGCCACCCAACGTGCTCTAGAAGGTGTAAGTCAACTACCCTGGCCAGCAAGATCTCCGGATCTGTCCCACATTGAGCATGTTTGGGACTGGATGAAGCGTCGTCTCACGCGGTCTGCACGTCCAGCACGAACGCTGGTCCAACTGAGGCGCCAGGTGGAAATGGCATGGCAAGCCGTTCCACAGGACTACATCCAGCATCTCTACGATCGTCTCCATGGGAGAATAGCAGCCTGCATTGCTGCGAAAGGTGGATATACACTGTACTAGTGCCGACATTGTGCATGCTCTGTTGCCTGTGTCTATGTGCCTGTGGTTCTGTCAGTGTGATCATGTGATGTATCTGACCCCAGGAATGTGTCAATAAAGTTTCCCCTTCCTGGGACAATGAATTCACGGTGTTCTTATTTCAATTTCCAGGAGTGTATATACTTGACGGTGGAAAAAAATCTTTATACCGAGAAATATGTGTTCACCTGCTTGTTATAGTGGAAAATGTATAGAGCCACTTACTTCAATGAAATATAATTTAAATTGCTAGTGGAAAATGCTTTAGAGCCACTATTTTGAACTAAAAATACGTTTGCCCTCAGTTAAAAAAGTGTTTCCGGTGGAACTTCACTAGAGACATTATTTACCTTGTAAAATAATATAATTACGTTCTAGTACCTCTGCTTTATATATATATATATATATATATATATATATATATATATATATATATAGAGAGAGAGAGAGAGAGAGAGAGAGAGAGAGAGAGAGAGAGATAGTTATCCCTGCACAATGATTATATATTTATGAATAACATAAAAACACGTATCTGCAAGGATCAGAACTTTCATATTTTTACTTGAAGACAAATAATGTATCTGTAAACTCATATAATGTGAAAAAAAAGAGTGAATCATTTAACTGTAAACTGATATGATGCAAACAACGTTTAAAAAAAATCTGAATTGAATAATAAATTCAATTATTTTATTGTAAAAAAAATTTCCCGAGTTTGTTATTATTTCACCCTCAATCATGATCCGTATACGTTGCACTGGCACAGAGAGAGACCTATAAGGTTTTCACTGATTTAAAGACAGAGATGAAATCTGAATGACACGTGCTGGACTTCGTCCGCCGGTCACAAACAGATCCCGCCGCTCTCTTTGTGGTCCTGTCACTTCAAACGGCGGGCCTCTGGCGAAGCCGACCCTAGCATTCTCTCTTCCATGTCCTGTCACTTTCAACGGTTGACTCATAGCCGCGCCGGCGAGGTGGAAGCAGGTAAACTGGCTCAGACGGCTCCAGTGGAATGCGCTTCACCCACAGTATCACCAACAAACTTACTTCTATGGAAGTAGGTGTCACAGAAAGAAAACAACAAGAATTCTTATGGAGAAAAAAAATTATTTATTTTTGAACCATTTTAAAAGTAATTTTACATTTTCAGATGCTGACACAAAACTATTTTTTTCTTCTTCACACGTTTGCTGTCTAAGTTGATGGATAGGTGGACAATCGTAGTATTCTAGGTTCTGGATAGCCGCATATTTGAAGATTCGACGCAGCCAGCTACTCTTCTCATCGCCTTTAACGTAGATTATTGTCTCCTTGTGATCAAATACTCTCAGCAATTGCAGCAAATGTTTATAAGAGATGCCAGGGGCATCCCACATAATACCA